>NC_061511.1:58278453-58382555 GCF_022539505.1 Lolium rigidum | reverse complement strand
ACATCACGAGGAGTCCCGAATGGTCCGGAGAATAAGATTCATATATAGGATGTCATTTTATGTGAATAAAATGTCGCGGAAGGTTCTATGGAAGGTTCTAGAAGGTTCTAGAAAAGTCCGGAAGAAACCACCAAGGAAGGTGGAGTCCACAAGGGACTCCACCCCCATGGCCGGCCAACCCTAGTGGGGGAGGAGTCCCAAGTGGACTCCCCTTAGGGGCCGGCCACCCCCACATGGGAGGTGGGAATCCCACCTTTGGGTGGGAGTCCTAGTTGGGCTAGGATTGCCCCCTCCTATGGAAGGATTTGGTTCGGGTCTTATTCGAAGACTTGGACACCACCTCTTGGGGTTCCACCTATATAATGAGGGACAAGGGGGAGGGGGCCGGCCACCTCAAACACCACCAAGGTGGCCGCACCCCTATAGTGGCCGGCGCCCCCTCTCCCCAAACCCTAGCCGCCCCGCTCCTCCACTTCCCGCACGCTTAGCGAAGCTCCGCCGGACTTCTCCACCACCACCGACACCACGCCGTCGTGCTGTCGGATTCAAGAGGAGCTACTACTTCCGCTGCCCGCTGGAACGGGGAGGTGGACGTCGTCTTCATCAACAACCGAACGTGTGACCGAGTACGGAGGTGCTGCCCGTTCGTGGCGCCGGAACCGATCGTGATCAAGATCTTCTACGCGCTTTTGCAAGCGGCAAGTGAACGTCTACCGCAGCAACAAGAGCCTCATCTTGTAGGCTTTGGAATCTCTTCAAGGGTGAGACTCGATACCCCCTCGTTGCTACCGTCTTCTAGATTGCATCTTGGCTTGGATTGCGTGTTCGCGGTAGGAAAATTTTTGTTTTCTATGCAACGTTATCCTACACACTAACCCTCTAATGAGTTGTTTCGAGTTTGGTGTGGAGGAAGTTTTCAAGGATCAAGAGAGGAGAATGATGCAATATGATCAAGGAGAGTGAAAGCTCTAAGCTTGGGGATGCCCCGGTGGTTCACCCCTGCATATTTTAAGAAGACTCAAGCGTCTAAGCTTGGGGATGCCCAAGGCATCCCCTTCTTCATCGACAACATTATCAGGTTCCTCCCCCGAAACTATATTTTTATTCCGTCACATCTTATGTGCTTTGCTTGGAGCGTCGGTTTGTTTTTGTTTTTGTTTTTGTTTGAATAAAATGGATCCTAGCATTCATTGTGTGGGAGAGAGACACGCTCCGCTGTTGCATATGGGCAAGTATGTCCTTAGGCTTTACTCATAGTATTCATGGCGAAGGTTGAATCTTCTTCGTTAAATTGTTATATGGTTGGAATCGGGAAATGCTACATGTAGTAATTCTAAAATTTCTTGAATAATTTGATACTTGGCAATTGTTGTGCTCATGTTTAAGCTCTTGTATCATATACTTTGCACCCATTAATGAAGAAACACCTAGAGCTTGCTAAAATTTGGTTTGCATATTTGGTCTCTCTAAAGTCTAGATAATTTCTAGTATTGAGTTTTGAACAACAAGGAAGACGGTGTAGAGTCTTATAATGTTTACAATATGTCTTTTATGTGAGTTTTGCTGCACCGGTTCATCCTTGTGTTTGTTTCAAATAACCTTGCTAGCCTAAAACTTGTATCGAGAGGGAATACTTCTCATGCATCCAAAATCCTTGAGCCAACCACTATGCCATTTGTGTCCACCATACCTACCTACTACATGGTATTTCTCCGCCATTCCAAAGTAAATTGCTTGAGTGCTACCTTTAAAATTTCCATTCTTTTACCTTTGCAATATATAGCTCATGGGACAAATAGCTTAAAAACTATTGTGGTATTGAATATGTACTTATGCACTTTATCTCTTATTAAGTTGCTTGTTGTGCGATAACCATGCTTCGGGGACGCCATCAACTACTCTTTGTTGAATATCATGTGAGTTGCTATGCATGTCCGACTTGTCCGAAGTAAGAGAGATCTACCACCTTAATGGTTGGAGCATGCATATTGTTAGAGAAGAACATTGGGCCGCTAACTAAAGCCATGAATCATGGTGGAAGTTTCAGTTTTGGACACATATCCTCAATCTCATATGAGAATACTAATTGTTGCCACATGCTTATGCATTAAAGAGGAGTCCATTATCTGTTGTCCATGTTGTCCCGGTATGGATGTCTAAGTTGAGAATAATCAAAAGCGAGAAATCCAAAATGCGAGCTTTCTCCTTAGACCTTTGTACAGGCGGCATGGAGGTACCCCTTTGTGACACTTGGTTAAAACATGTGTATTGCGATGATCCGGTAGTCCAAGCTAATTAGGACAAGGTGCGGGCACTATTATTATACTATGCATGAGGCTTGCAACTTGTAAGATATAATTTACATAATACATGTGCTTTATTACTACCGTTGACAAAATTGTTTCTTGTTTTCAAAATAAAAGCTCTAGCACAAATATAGCAATCGATGCTTTTCCTCTGCGAAGGACCTTTCTTTTACTTTTAATGTTGAGTCAGTTCACCTATTTCTCTCCACCTCAAGAAGCAAACACTTGTGTGAATTGTGCATTGATTCCTACATACTTGCATATTGCACTTGTTATATTACTCTATATTGACAATTATCCATGAGATATACATGTTACAAGTTGAAAGCAACCGCTGAAACTTAATCTTCTTTTGTGTTGCTTCAATACCTTTACTTTGATTTATTGCTTTATGAGTTAACTCTTATGCAAGACTTATTGATGCTTGTCTTTAAGTGCTATTCATGAAAAGTCTTTGCTTTATGATTCAGCTTGTTTACTCATGTCATTACCATTGTTTTGATCGCTGCATTCATTACATATGTTTACAATAGTATGATCAAGGTTATGATGGCATGTCACTCCAGAAATTATCTTTGTTATCGTTTACACTGCCGGGACGAGCAGAACTAAGCTTGGGGATGCTGATACGTCTCCGACGTATCGATAATTTCTTATGTTCCATGCCACATTATTGATGATATCCACATGTTTTATACACATTATATGTCGTATTTATGCATTTTCCGGCACTAACCTATTAACGAGATGCCGAAGAGCCACTTGCTGTTTTCTGCTGTTTTTGGTTTCAGAAATCCTAGTAAAGAAATATTCTCGGAATTGGACGAAATCAACGCCCAGGATCCTATTTTGCCACGAAGCTTCCAGAAGACCGAGGGAGAGTCAAAGTGGGGCCACGAGGTAGCGACACACCAGGGCGGCACGGCCCAGGCCCTGGTCGCGCCGGCCTGTGGTGTGGGCCCCTCGTGCCGCCTCTTTACATGCCCTTCCGCCTACAAATAGCCTTCGTCGCGAAACCCCCAGTACCGAGAGCCACGATACGGAAAACCTTACTGAGACGCCGCCGCCGCCAATCCCATCTCGGGGGATTCTGGAGATCACCTCCGGCACCCTGCCGGGGAGGGGAATCATCTCCCGGAGGACTCTTCACCGCCATGGTCGCCTCCGGAGTGATGAGTGAGTAGTTCACCCCTGGACTATAGGTCCATAGCAGTAGCTACATGGTTGTCTTCTCCTCATGTGCTTCATTGTCGAATCTTGTGAGCTGCCTAACATGATCAAGATCATCTATCTGTAATTCTATATGTTGTGTTTGTCGGGATCCGATGGATAGAGAATACTATGTTATGTTGATTATCAATCTATTACCTATGTGTTGTTTATGATCTTGCATGCTCTCCGTTATTAGTAGAGGCTCCGGCCAAGTTTTTACTCTTAACTCCAAGAGGGAGTATTTATGCTCGATAGTGGGTTCATGCCTCCATTAAATCCGGGACGAGTGACGAGAAAGTTCTAAGGTTGTGGATGTGATGTTGCCACTAGGGATAAAACATTGATGCTATGTCCGAGGATGTAGTTATTGATTACATTACGCACCATACTTAATGCAATTGTCTGTTGTTTTGCAACTTAATACTGGAAGGGGTTCCCAACGAACGTGTGAGATACACGCCATCAAGCATATTTTCTGGCGCCGTTGCCGGGGAGATCAAGACACGCTGCAAGGGGAGTCTCCACAATCCAATCTCTTTACTTTGTTTTTGTCTTGCTTTACTTTATTTACTACTTGGTTTGCTGCATTATATCAAAACACAAAAAAAAAATAGTTGCTAGTTTTACTTTATTTACTGTCTTGCACTCTATATCAAAAACACAAAAAAATTAGTTACTTGCATTTATTTTATCTAGTTTTCTTTATTTACTACTGCTAAAATGGCTACCCCTGAAAATACTAAGTTGTGTGACTTCACAACCACAAATAATAATGATTTCCTATGCACACCTATTGCTCCACCTGCTACTACAGCAGAATTCTTTGAAATTAAACCTGCTTTACTGAATCTTGTTATGCGAGAGCAATTTTCTGGTGTTAGTTCTGATGATGCTGCTGCCCATCTCAATTATTTTGTTGAATTGTGTGAAATGCAAAAGTATAAAGATGTAGATGGTGACATTATAAAATTAAAATTGTTTCCTTTCTCATTAAGAGGAAGAGCTAAAGATTGTTGCTATGTCTGCCTAAGAATAGTATTGATTCATGGACTAAATGCAAGGATGCTTTTATTGGTAGATATTATCCCCCTGCTAAAATTATATCTTTGAGAAGTAGCATAATGAATTTTAAACAATTGGATAATGAACATGTTGCTCAAGCTTGGGAAAGAATGAAATCTTTGGTTAAAAATTGCCCAACCCATGGACTGACTACTTGGATGATCATCCAAACCTTTTATGCTGGATTGAATTTTTCTTCGCGGAACCTATTGGATTCAGCTGCTGGAGGTACCTTTATGTCCATCACTCTTGGTGAAGCAACAAAGCTCATTGATAATATGATGATTAATTACTCTGAATGGCACACGGAAAGAGCTCCACAAGGTAAGAAGGTAAATTCGTCGAAGAAACCTCTTCCTTGAGTGATAAGATTGATGCTATTATGTCTATGCTTGTGAATGATAGGACTAATGTTGATCCTAATAATGTTCCGTTAGCTTCATTGGTTGCCCAAGAAGAACATGTTGATGTAAACTTCATTAAAAATAATAATTTCAACAACAATGCTTATCGGAACAATTCTAGTAATAACTATAGGCCATATCCTTATAATAATGGTAACGGTTATGCTAATTATTATGGGAATTCTTACAATAATAATAGGAACACACCCCCTGGACTTGAAGCTATGCTTAAAGAATTTATTAGTACACAAACTGCCTTTAACAAATCTGTTGAGGAAAAGCTCAATAAAATTGATATTCTCGCTTCTAAGGTTGATAGTCTTGCCTCTCGATGTTGATCTTTTGAAATCGAAAGTTATGCCTAATAGGGATATTGAAAATAAAATTGTTACTACAGCAAATGCCATCCAAGTTAGAATTAATGAGAATATAAGATTGATGGCTGAATTGCATGCTAGGTGGGAAAGAGAAGAAAATGAAAAACTAGCTAAAGAGAAAAATGTAGCTAAAGTTTGGACTATTACCACCACTAGCAATGCTAATGATTCACATGTTGCTGCACCTCCTACTATTAATGGTAAAATAATTTGTGTTGGCAATGTTTCTACTCCTAGTGCAAAGCGCGCAAAATTATCTGAAACTGCTAAAACTGCTGAAACTGCCTGTGATAAAACTGCTGAAATTTTTTCCAACATTGGGGATGATGATCCCATTGCTTTAGATTGTAATGGTTTGGATTTTGATGATTGCCACATCTCTGAAGTTATAAAGTTCTTGCAAAAACTTGCTAAGAGTCCCAATGCTAGCGCTGTAAACTTGGCTTTCACAAAACATATTACAAATGCTCTCATAAAAGCTGGAGAAGAGAAACTAAAACTTGAAAATTCTATTCCTAGGAAGCTAGAGGATGGTTGGGAGCCCATCATTAAGATGAAGGTCAATAACTTTGATTGTAATACTTTATGTGATCTTGGTGCAAGTATTTCCGTTATGCCTAAGAAAATCTATGATATGCTTGACTTGCCACCATTGAAAAATTGTTATTTGGATGTTAATCTTGTTGATAATGCTATAAAGAAACCTTTGGGGGGAATTGATAATGTTCGTATTATGGTTAACAATAACCTTGTCCCCGTTGATTTTGTTGTCTTGGATATTGAATGCAATGCATCTTGTCCCATTATATTGGGAAGACCTTTTCTTCGAACTGTTGGAGCCATCATTGATATGAAGGAAGGTAATATTAAATATCAATTTCCTCTCAAGAAAGGTATGGAACACTTCCCTAGAAAGAGAATGAAGTTAGCTTTTGATTCTATTATTAGAACAAATTATGATGTTGATGCTTCATCTCTTGATAACACTTGATACACACTTTCTGCGCCTAGCTGAAAGGCGTTAAAGAAAAGCGCTTATGGGAGACAACCCATGTTTTTACTACAGTATTTTTGTTTTATATTTGAGTCTTGGAAGTTGTTTACTACTGTAGCAACCTCTCCTTATCTTAGTTTTGTGTTTTGTTGTGCCAAGTAAAGTCTTTGATAGTAAAGTGAATACTAGATTTGGATTACTGCGCAGTTACAGATTTCTTTGCTGTCACGAATTTCGACCTGCCTCTCTGTAGGTAGCTCAGAAAATTAAGCAAATTTACGTGCGTGATCCTCAGATATGTACGCAACTTTCATTCAATTTGGGAATTTTCATTTGAGCAAGTCTGGTGCCTCAATAAAATCCATCTTTACGGACTGTTCTGTTTTGACAGATTCTGCCTTTTATTTCGCATTGCCTCTTTTGCTATGTTGGATGAATTTCTTTGATCCATTAATGTCCAGTAGCTTTATGCAATGTCCAGAAGTGTTAAGAATGATTGTGTCACCTCTGAACATGTTAATTTTTATTGTCCACTAACCCTCTAATGAGTTGTTTCGAGTTTGGTGTGGAGGAAGTTTTCAAGGATCAAGAGAGGAGAATGATGCAATATGATCAAGGAGAGTGAAAGCTCTAAGCTTGGGGATGCCCCGGTGGTTCACCCCTGCATATTTTAAGAAGACTCAAGCGTCTAAGCTTGGGGATGCCTTCATCGACAACATTATCAGGTTCCTCCCCTGAAACTATATTTTTATTCCGTCACATCTTATGTGCTTTGCTTGGAGCGTCGGTTTGTTTTTGTTTTTGTTTTTGTTTGAATAAAATGGATCCTAGCATTCATTGTGTGGGAGAGAGACACGCTCCGCTGTTGCATATGGGCAAGTATGTCCTTAGGCTTTACTCATAGTATTCATGGCGAAGGTTGAATCTTCTTCGTTAAATTGTTATATGGTTGGAATCGGGAAATGCTACATGTAGTAATTCTAAATTTTTTTGAATAATTTGATACTTGGCAATTGTTGTGCTCATGTTTAAGCTCTTGTATCATATACTTTGCACCCATTAATGAAGAAACACCTAGAGCTTGCTAAAATTTGGTTTGCATATTTGGTCTCTCTAAAGTCTAGATAATTTCTAGTATTGAGTTTTGAACAACAAGGAAGACGGTGTAGAGTCTTATAATGTTTACAATATGTCTTTTATGTGAGTTTTGCTGCACCGGTTCATCCTTGTGTTTGTTTCAAATAACCTTGCTAGCCTAAAACTTGTATCGAGAGGGAATACTTCTCATGCATCCAAAATCCTTGAGCCAACCACTATGCCATTTGTGTCCACCATACCTACCTACTACATGGTATTTCTCCGCCATTCCAAAGTAAATTGCTTGAGTGCTACCTTTAAAATTTCCATTCTTTTACCTTTGCAATATATAGCTCATGGGACAAATAGCTTAAAAACTATTGTGGTATTGAATATGTACTTATGCACTTTATCTCTTATTAAGTTGCTTGTTGTGCGATAACCATGCTTCTGGGGACGCCATCAACTACTCTTTGTTGAATATCATGTGAGTTGCTATGCATGTCCGACTTGTCTGAAGTAAGAGAGATCTACCACCTTAATGGTTGGAGCATGCATATTGTTAGAGAAGAACATTGGGCCGCTAACTAAAGCCATGAATCATGGTGGAAGTTTCAGTTTTGGACACATATCCTCAATCTCATATGAGAATACTAATTGTTGCCACATGCTTATGCATTAAAGAGGAGTCCATTATCCGTTGTCCATGTTGTCCCGGTATGGATGTCTAAGTTGAGAATAATCAAAAGCGAGAAATCCAAAATGCGAGCTTTCTCCTTAGACCTTTGTACAGGCGGCATGGAGGTACCCCTTTGTGACACTTGGTTAAAACATGTGTATTGCGATGATCCGGTAGTCCAAGCTAATTAGGACAAGGTGCGGGCACTATTATTATACTATGCATGAGGCTTGCAACTTGTAAGATATAATTTACATAATACATGTGCTTTATTACTACCGTTGACAAAATTGTTTCTTGTTTTCAAAATAAAAGCTCTAGCACAAATATAGCAATCGATGCTTTTCCTCTGCGAAGGACCTTTCTTTTACTTTTAATGTTGAGTCAGTTCACCTATTTCTCTCCACCTCAAGAAGCAAACACTTGTGTGAATTGTGCATTGATTCCTACATACTTGCATATTGCACTTGTTATATTACTCTATATTGACAATTATCCATGAGATATACATGTTACAAGTTGAAAGCAACCGCTGAAACTTAATCTTCTTTTGTGTTGCTTCAATACCTTTACTTTGATTTATTGCTTTATGAGTTAACTCTTATGCAAGACTTATTGATGCTTGTCTTTAAGTGCTATTCATGAAAAGTCTTTGCTTTATGATTCAGTTGTTTACTCATGTCATTACCATTGTTTTGATCGCTGCATTCATTACATATGTTTACAATAGTATGATCAAGGTTATGATGGCATGTCACTCCGTAAATTATCTTTGTTATCGTTTACCTGCTCGGGACGAGCGAGAACTAAGCTTGGGGATGCTGATACGTCTCCGACGTATCGATAATTTCTTATGTTCCATGCCACATTATTGATGATATCTACATGTTTTATACACATTATATGTCGTATTTATGCATTTTCCGGCACTAACCTATTAACGAGATGCCGAAGAGCCGATTCTTGTTTTACTGCTGTTTTTGGTTTCAGAAATCCTAGTAAAGAAATATTCTCGGAATTGGACGAAATCAACGCCCAGGATCCTATTTTGCCACGAAGCTTCCTGAAGACCGAGGGAGAGTCGAAGTGGGGCCACGAGGTAGCGACACACCAGGGCGGCGCGGCCCAGGCCCTGGTCGCGCCGGCCTGTGGTGTGGGCCCCTCGTGCCGCCTCTTTACATGCCCTTCCGCCTACAAATAGCCTTCGTCGCGAAACCCCCAGTACCGAGAGCCACGATACGGAAAACCTTACTGAGACGCCGCCGCCGCCAATCCCATCTTGGGGGATTCTGGAGATCACCTCCGGCACCCTGCCGGAGAGGGGAATCATCTCCCGGAGGACTCTTCACCGCCATGGTCGCCTCCGGAGTGATGAGTGAGTAGTTCACCCCTGGACTATAGGTCCATAGCAGTAGCTACATGGTTGTCTTCTCCTCATGTGCTTCATTGTCGAATCTTGTGAGCTGCCTAACATGATCAAGATCATCTATCTCGTAATTCTATATGTTGTGTTTGTCGGGATCCGATGGATAGAGAATACTATGTTATGTTGATTATCAATCTATTACCTATGTGTTGTTTATGATCTTGCATGCTCTCCGTTATTAGTAGAGGCTCCGGCCAAGTTTTTACTCTTAACTCCAAGAGGGAGTATTTATGCTCGATAGTGGGTTCATGCCTCCATTAAATCCGGGACAAGTGATGGAAAGTTCTAAGGTTGTGGATGTGATGTTGCCACTAGGGATAAAACATTGATGCTATGTCCGAGGATGTAGTTATTGATTACATTACGCACCATACTTAATGCAATTGTCTGTTGTTTTGCAACTTAATACTGGAAGGGGTTCGGATGATAACCTGAAGGTGGACTTTCTAGGCATAGATGCATGCTGGATAGCGGTCTATGTACTTTGTCGTAATGCCCAATTAAATCTCACAATATTCATCATGTCATGTATGTGCATTGTTATGCCCTCTCTATTTGTCAATTGCCCGACTGTAATTTGTTCACCCAACATGCTATCTTATGGGAGAGACACCTCTAGTGAACTATGGACCCCGGTCCATTCTTTACATCTGAAATACAAATCTGCTGTTATTGTTCTTTACTGTTCTTGCAAACAATCATCATCCACACTATACATCTAATCCTTTGTTACAGCAAGCCGGTGAGATTGACAACCTCACTGTTTCGTTGGGGCAAAGTACTTTGGTTGTGTTGTGCAGGTTCCACGTTGGCGCCGGAATCCCTGGTGTTGCGCCGCACTACATCCCGCCGCCATCAACCTTCAACGTGCTTCTTGGCTCCTCCTGGTTCGATAAACCTTGGTTTCTTTCTGAGGGAAAACTTGCTGATGTGCGCATCATACCTTCCTCTTGGGGTTCCCAACGAACGTGTGAGATACACGCCATCATCCAGCAGCCAGTCCTCCGGCTTGGCGGTGTCGTCGTACTTGGGGGTGTCGCGCGGGAGCCGGAAGCCATCGATCATGGGCTCGTTGGCGATGCGGGGCCCAAAGCACTTTGGGCCGGCTGGCCCCTCTTCTTCCGCGATGCGGGATTTGACCAACCGGTCGAGGCGATCTCGGGCGTCAGCCGGCTCGATGCGCGGGCCCAGCCGGGAACGTGTCGGCTGGCGAGCGCCGCTTGCTTCTGGAGCCGGCCGGTGTTGGCGTCTGTGCGCCGGCTGCTCGGAGTCATGCTCCTGGTTCCGGCTTGGTGGAGGCCGGCTGCGGCCGCTGTGGCCACTGTCCAGCCGGCTTGTCCGGCTTGAGCGTGGGTGTGTGGCGCGGGAGTCTCGGTGCCGGCTTGGTGCTGGTGAGGAGGACTCGGCCGTATCTCTGGGGCCGTCCCCGTCGTTGCATGTGGCACTGCGAGCGTGAGAAGCTCTGGGAGCGTGGGCATACCTGGGGTTCTTTACCTGTGCGGTCGCGGCGCGGCACAGCTCAGCTACCCGCCTTGTTTGGCGGCGCAGCTCTTCTCCTTCGAGGAGGTTCAGCTCTTCGGCAGCGGCTTCGGCTGCGAGCATGTTCTTGTCGGGGGTGTTGTACACGGGCAGCTCCGTGGACGGAGCCGGCGCTTCCGCGCCGTCGCTGTCGATTTCGGCGGCTAGGCCGCCTCCTCTTTGATGAATCTGGCCGGCTCGGCTGAGGTTGTCGCCACCTGGCGTGAAGCCGTGAGCACGGTTGTACTCGCGCCGGCTGATTTCCAGCTGGCGCTTGGCAGTGGCCAACTCTTCGGCCTGCCCGAGGAGGAGCTGGCGGTGCGCCTCCAGGTCCGCCTCGACGGTGGTGGGGTCGCCGCCTGCGGTGAGCGGAGAGCTCAGCTTTGCCCGGACTTCGTCCAGCCGGGATGGTGGCGCGGGCTGCTTGGGGCCCGAGCCGGACGCGTGGCCATCGACGTTGCGCTCCAGGTTGGGGCCGCGGACGCGCGCGGACTTGGTGGGCTGCTCGTCGCCGGTTTCCATGACTTGCACGACGCAGGGGCTGGTGAGGGCGCTGCTGGTGCCGGCTCCTGGAGGAGGGCTTGCGCAGCGCAGCACCTGCCGCGGGTAGCGCGGCGGTGCGACGGTGGCGACGTAGACGTCGTGGCCGCCGAAGGAGATGACGCTGCCGCCGGCAGGGAAGGGCCTGTCGGCGAAGCAGCCGCGCGTTGTCGCCGACGCGGTCGAGGGAGCCGAATCTCCAGATCAAGCCTGAAGCGACCCGCTCGCCGGTGGTGATGGTGAGGCCCGTCCGGATGAAGACACCGGCCGCGGACGCGGAACGCCCCACGGTGGGCGCCAAATGTCGTGGTATCGTCACGGCATATGCCATAGGGTGTACAGAAGGTGGTTCCTAGTTGGTCTCACGGCGGTATCCGGATGCGGGTATGGGCACGAGCGACACAACGACGTACCCAGGTTCGAGGCCCTCCTGTGGAGGTAACACCTCTACTCCTGCTATGAGTGTATAAGATGTATCACAGTACAATGGCGCTCCTTGAGCTGTATCCGGCTGCTCGGGGAGGCTAAGGTAGACGAAGGTCTCTCTCCCTGAGTAGCGCTAAGACTAGAATGACTAAGAAGTCATCGATCGTCCCCCGCATGAGAGGGGTAGTGCAGCTTATATAGATGCTGACACTTTACATAGAAGTCCCTATGACCTACTGGCCGGCTGGCCGGCTTCGGCTTCCGCTCCTTCCCGAGGCGTTGACGTCAGGAGCCGTTGAGGCCTCATGGACTGTCCCATCCGCCTGCCTGAGTCAGCGGTATGGAGAGGAAGTGCCCCTGTCGCCATCATGACCTGTAGCCGTACGGCGCCATGATGCCCTGTCCGGCGGAGGCACTGTTGCTCTACAGTGCCCCGCCCTTTACGGAGAGTGAGATCATCGTGGACTTTAGGAGCCGGACTACCTTTCCAGTTCCTTCTTCTGCAAGCCTCACCAACCCGAACCATGTTAGGGAGAAACAAACCAAGCCGGATATGGCAAGTTGAAGCCGGCCCAGCCACAGCGCAGTCGGCTGCTGCCAGGCCAGCGTGGACTTTGAACCAGCCGGATCCCAAGGCAGTCGGCCACGGCTCCAGCCGGCTGCTCCTCAGCCGGCCTTTGCCGCGGGCCGACAGGCCTTGAGCCAGTTGTTCTTAGTCCTTTGCCCTACCCGGGGTCTTCCCCCCGACAGCGGCCCCAAACGTCAGCATAGAACAGTCAACTAAATGGGAATCCTCCCGACCGAGCTCCTTCTGCGGGTTTCATACAAGGGCTTGGGGAAAACTGAGAAAAATCAAGGAGCTGGAGAAAACTGAGTACAACTAAGGACCCGAGGGCACGAAAATAGAAATCCCTTCTTCTATAGGTGGTACATTCTTCACATCTTCAAATTGCATACCCTTCTTATTAAGAGATTTATTGGCTTCCCTCATCACTTCATCATTTAACTGAATCATTTCCCTTTTCTTCGGTGTTGGTGTCGGCTCAGGTGTAGTCCAATCATCATAGTTTTTGCTTATTTTGGCCAATAATTCCTCAGCTTGAGCAGGAGTTCTTTTTTATGAAAACACAACCAGCACAACTATCCAGGTATGTCCTGGATTCAACAATTAGTACATTATAGAATATATCAAGGAGTTCATTTTTAGCTAATGGATGTTTAGGTAGTGCTCTAATTAAAGAACAAAATCGTGCCCATGATTCAGACAAATTCTCGCATTCTACCTCCACAAAGTCAAAGATTTTCTGCAATGCAGCATGTTGAGCACTAGCAGGGAAATATTTCTGAAAGAAGGCATTAACCAAACCAATAGGAATATCAATAGATCCCGGAGACAAATTATCATACCAAACTCTAGGTGCTCCTTTCAGAGAGAAAGGGAAAATTTTAGTGACAGAGGGTTATGGACGTATCAGCAAGGCAAAGCACGCTTCCATGTTGGGTCATGTGGGTTCCAAGAGGGGCTTAGATTATAAAGGTTTCCACAATTCACTTATACACTACCCGGAAAACAACTAGCCCTAATATTGCTAGCAGTGACGCACCACTAACACGTGTGCCGCTACTAACAGATTTACTAGTGGTGCACTGTATATGGGGTGCGCCATCGCTACTGCCCGACCAAATTAACCCTCAACCATACCAGTGGCGCACCACAAATAGGTGTGTCGCTGCTATTTAAGGTAGCAGTGGAGCACCTATTTGTGGTGCGCCATAGGTATGTGTGGGTCCAACTTAGTTATGGTGCACACCTATGAATGCGTCACCGCTGAATGCTTATCAGTGTTGATTCCGCTCCCGCCACGTGCCCCACCTAGCGCTAACACCAGCCACATGCCCTAGCCTGCCACCCACCGCACCCATTGCATTAGTCTCCTACCAACCGCACTCACAACGCCTAGCGCTCTCCTCCGCTTCCCTCCCCTCCTCGCGCTTCCCTCCCAAAACTAGGATCTCACCAACATCCGCTCGCGCTCATTTCCCCCACCCCCGACCATGGTCCTCTCCTCCCTCCTAGTGGCTCTCGTCCTTCTCCATCCTATGCGCTCAGGCGAACCATCCCTTCACTCCTAGCCTCAGATCCAGAGTGGAATTCCTAATCTCAGGCATGGGGAAGGCGGCGGTGGTGGGGTCAGCGGTGCTGGTGTGCGCGGCCGTGGGGACGATGGTCGTGCTGGCCTGACACCATCAGAAGAGGGCGGCTGGGCCATTGGGCGTCGCCGAGTCCGAGAGGAAGTAGAAGGTCGAGCGCTCTCTCTACGTCCACGGCCCTGCTGAGGAGCATCTCCGACGCGCTCATCGCCGAGATGGAGCGGGGACTGCGTGGGACATCCGCCCCAAGCTCAATATGCAGCGGTTGTGCTGGCCCGACGCCAGTAGAAGAGGGCAACGGAGCTTTTGGGTGCCGCCGAGGCTGAGAGGAAGCGTAAGGTCGAGCGCTCGCTCTCCACACACACACTGCCATGCTAAGGATCATTTCCGACATGCTCGTCGCCGTGATTGAGCACAGACTGCACGGGGAGCCTCGAGGCCTTCACCGTCGCCATGCCCTCCTAGAGTCTCGTCATGTACGGATCAACTCAGATCCACCGTCTGCCACACATAGGCCCGTGTGGTGTTTTTACTTTTTTAATTTAATCAGCAAGCAAGTAGTGGCGCATCCTATCCTTATAGTAGTGGTGCACCCTATCGATTGGTATAGCAGTGGCGCACCCTACGTAACCTGGTGCGCCATTAGTACATGGGTTACTAGTGGCATACCAAATGGTGCACATGTACTAACACTTAGCAGTATGTGGCGTGCTAGTAGTGACGCACCTTGATGGGCCACTACTAATCAAAATAGGTGCGCCACTTATAACCATTTTCCTACTAGTGGTACTAGCATACAAGATCAAGCAATCACAGGTTCCTTGTTGGTCCATTAGCTTTGCCATCTGTTGCTGATGCAGCTCATGTTTTACTCATTAGCCTATTACTTCAAAAAAAACTCATGAGCTTGATATCATCCTTATAACATGTGGTTTTATTGGTTAGGGGGTTGAAATACTCGAAATTTAAACAAGGCCGAGTAAGACAAGAAAAAAAAAAGAACCTTTTCGTCCACTATTTTTCTAACTTCCTACATGGAGTTCAGGAGTTGGATTATGATTTCTCCGTTCGCAATCGTATACGAACGCAATATCGTAGCTTTGTTTCACGTACTCACGTAGCACACATGGACACAGCTGAGAGTTAGGTCTCGTGCCTACAATTCTAATTGAATAAGTTCCAGGCCATGGAGGACACGCGCGCATCACCTGCCGATCTGGATCGATCCATAGGCGGCCACAATCTAGGCAGAACGATGGCGAACCAGCAGGACGATGGGAGCTCGTCATCCTCGCAGTCTTTGCCGGACGACGTCGTCACCGAGATCCTCACCTACCTGCCGGCCAAGTCCGTCGGCCGCCTCCGCTGCGTGTCGCGTTCCTGGCGCGCCATGCTCTCCACGGCGCTCTTCGTCAAGCTCCACCTCAGTCGAGCCAACGACAAGCCAAAGATTTTCTTCAGCCCTACCAAGTGTGACTCCGACAACGACTACCAATTCTACGCTTGGCAGCCTGGCTGCGCGTCGCCGGTCACAAAGCTGATGCGCAACGGCTTCTCGCGCCCCGCGGTACTGACCAGGCCCCTCCATGGCCTCGTCCTCCTCCGCTGCGTCGGCGAGGGCGGCTACTTCCTCTGCAACCCATCCACCGGCGAGGTGCGGCCTCTCCCTGACAGCCGAGCGCCACTCAAGCTGGGGTCCCGTCCGCCCTACTACTTCCAAGTTGTTTACGGCTTTGGTCACTGCTCGGCGAGCCACGAGTACAAGGCGGTCCGCATCTTCAGCGACGAGATGGATGGGGCCGCCCCAAGCTGCGAGGTCTTCGTCCTTAACGGCGGCACGCCGGCGTACTGGCGGCCAGCCGCCTCGCAGCCTCCGATGTGTGTGCTGGAAGAGGAGAACCCGGCCGTGTTCCTACACGGGCAACTGCACTTCCTCTACCGGGGCGATGGCGGCATCCTCACTTTCGACGTCGGCGACGAGACTTTCGGATGGCTGCCGCAGCCGCCGTGTGCTCCGAGGAAGGCTCCTCTCAGGATGACCGAGCTGGACGGCTGCCTTTGCGTCTTTTGCGGCGACGGGTATAGCCGCCGTTGCCACGTGTGGCTGCTCCGGGACCACGCGGCACAACGGTGGGAGAAGCTTTGTTGCATCGACCAGACGGTTTGGCCGGAGCCGGAGAGGATGTCGTTGCAATCAGGCTGGATAGCTCCTCTCGGGATATTTCATAGCGGAGACAATGGATCACAGAAGAAGATTGTGTTCGGCACAGGTACATGCGTGGTGTTCATGGTGGACCTTTACGATGGGGCAGTGCTCCTACCAGAGATTATTTTCAAGCCCCACCAGTCCATCGCCGGCGATTTTGATGATAGCTATAATTACCCGGCGATCGGAATATTTCAAGAGAGCCTCGTGACCTTGGGCATCTCAACGGAGGATACAGTTTTCTCGTCGCCGGTGACCAAAGCTTGGTTGGACGTCCTCAAGTGGCTGCCGGCACGGTCCGTCTTGCACGCAAGCCTCGTGTGCAGGGAGTGGCGCGCCATGGTTACAACCGATCGTTTCATCCGCTCGCACGCTGCTCTCCACGCGAGAAGCACAAGGGTCATGTTCGTCTCTGACCCCTTAGTGGGTTCATTCACTGACCTGGAGGATCATCAAATCGACCAACCACACCTGCTCGGAAATCCAGGCATGTTCCGGTGTTCACAGCCTTGCCACGGCCTGATCCTAGGAAGTCGTTACAACAGGGACTACCTGTACAATCCTACCATGGGCTACCGCGATGGCGTATATGTAGAAGAGGCTTCCAGAGACGACACCTCTTTCGCTGGTCGTATTGCTCTGGGATATGACTACGAGATTAGCGATCATGTCATCGTGTCCCTTGCCTACGAGAAGATGAATATGGAGACTCGATACTACAACCTCCATTGCCACGTGCGGTCTCTACGAGGAAGCTGGGATCTGGTCGACCCTCCTCCGAGACCTGTGGCCATTGATGTGCTGCCAGCCTACTCCAATGGCAAGATCTACTGGGTGGTCGAGCCTAAGCTCGGGCCCTGCTCCACGGTGTCCCAACTAGTAGCGTTCAGTACGTGGGATAGAGAGTTTGAGGTCCTGCAGGGTCCTCCTTGCAGCAACTTTGCTAGTCGCCATGTCTCCATCCTTGATCTCTACGACGCGATCTGCATGGCGTGCTACGACGAGGAAAAGAACGCGATTGATGTTTGGAGGTTGAAGGACAATGAGGGGGCTTGGTGTGTGGAGTGTCGTATAGAGCTCGAAGAGTTCTCCCCGGAGTACTCGTCACAACGGACGACGGTCTTGTCATCCGACCCTGTTGATGGACGGATATTGCTTAACACGGGGAGGTCACTAGGCTACTATGATCCTAAGACGGCTACGCTTGAAACCATATACACCGTTGGTGAACGAGTAGGTGACTTCGGGTTCTGTCCAGTTATTGTCCAAGACAGTCTTGTTCGGCCTTTCATGAAGCAAACAAACTAGTAGCCCGAAGGATGGTTCCTGACTTCTTTTCCTTGCTAGATCTAGATACCCTAGTATCAACACTTGGAAAAAATTAGTTATGCTTTACGTAACAAGTGATTCAATAACAAAGAGGTGTCTTTTTCTTTGTCAATGCGGCCATCTCCAATGGTGGCGATGTTAGCCGCATAGGAAAAATATATGCCCTCCTTATATGTATCAATGGGTACATTAGGTATTTACGTTTCTTTAAATGAGCTATACAAAAAGAATTTGAAAAGGTATGTAAGAAAGCCTCCTAATGCAAAATCTGCGTTCCCACTGACATCTGGCTTATCCCTTTGATCCAAAACTGTGATCTATTGTTTCAACCTTTGAGACAGTGGTCTACACTAGGCTCAAGGTGGAATAACGAAAGGAGGGTGCGTGCGATAGCTATGACAGAAGGGGCTTCTTGTTCTCACTTCTATTTGTCTCTGATTTATCTCCTAAAGAAAGCCCTTGTTCCCTCAATGAAGTTCAATTGCTTTGACGAGTGAGTCTGATATCTAGAATTGACACAAGGATGATCATTGCCAATCCAAGCTTTGTCTGGATGGTTCCATGGTATCCATGGCCACCTTAGCCTTAAGACTCTAGAAACTTTCGTCCCACATTGTAAATAAATCAACCAACCATCTTACTAATTCTAATGCAAGTTCGATCCATAGTAGGTGCCATGGATTTAGTTCAAATTCGATTAAAAATGACGAAAAAAAACCCGACACTTATTATGATTAAGCAAAAACCAAAAGCACAAAATACACTATGCAGTTGTATTATTCGACATCTTCTTTTCTTTCATGGGTGCGGTTATTGTCTTTCAGGCCTTCTATATATTGATCAAATCTTGGATATGCCCCTAATGGGCTGGTTTATGAATTGCACTATAATCTCCATGAGCTTGTGGCTGGTCGCGCGCTGCGGCCTGTAGAGGTGGAAACAATGGTCCTCGCCCTCCAGCTCCACCAGCGTCACGCTCCCCTTCCACGCACCGTCGCGCATGCGGGCAGCCAGCCGTCGCGCACGGTGCCGAAATATGTCCTTCCCTGCCAGCGCCACCAGCGCGCGCCGGCACTTGAGCGACGCGATCTCCTCATCCGGAGGGTCGATCCGAGGGTCGTCGTTGCCTGCCTGGCCCGCCGTCACGAACGGCCAGAGCTTCTCCACGAGCTCCGGCGGGAACACCGCGACGCCGTCCCAGACTTCCTCGGCCGGCAGCCGCTCACCTCCCCACAAGTAGGGCTGCACCATGATGATGCCCTCGACGTCCACGGAGTTGCCATCGTCGCGGCTGGCGCGCACGGCCGTGTGGTAGGCTATGTTGCCACCGACACTGTCGCCGGCGAGGAACACGCGCCTGTGGTCCGCGTGCGCAGAGATCCAGGGGTCCGAGAGGGCAGCAGTGGTCGCCACCCACCGGAGCGCGGCCCACGCGTCGTCGTAGGCCGCCGGTATGGGGTGCTCCGGCGCTAGACGGTACTCCACGGACACGACGAGCGCGCCGGCGCGGGCTGCGAGGGAGGCGGCGTAGCGATGGTACGTCCGGGAGAAGGCACTGTCCGTGCAGAACGAGCCGCCATGGACGTACAGAACAACGGGGAGCCTCCTGCCGGTTGAGGCAGCACCGGAGGGCAGGAACAGGCGCGCCGACACGCCGGTGGTGTAGTCGACGACGACGTCCCGGCTGGCGACCCCGCCGCTGGCGGCCGGGTCGGCGGACGCTGGCACGAAGGAGCTGAGGACGAACCGCTCGATACGGCCGTCTTCGTACCTGCGTATGAAAGGGTAGATGTCCACGGCGACCTTGTCGCCGACTGCGTTCTTGTTTGCATGCATGCTCTATCCCTGCTGTGTGCAACCGATATTGTACCTAGCTATTTTGGTCGGCCTACCACAGCTCTCCGTGGTGGCTTGGTGGCTACTGGCTACTGCTGCTGGGTTATATGTATAGCTGCAATTTACTATACTCCAAATCGAGGCAATTTTTATTTTGCAATGTCAGCACTTGCTTGGAACCGCAGCCGACCAAACGCATAGTGGAGAACTTCCCCTAGGCCCGAGGCTAAATAGCTGTTGCACCTTCTTGTTAGTACTACATGGGTACACTAATTGTAGAAATTCTTCATATGTTGTCTGGACTCTGACAATCGCTGTCAGCGCTAACAGTCATCATAGAGCAAGTTTGCTAACTTCTTTGTTTTTTAGCAAAAGTTTGCTAGCATACTATTGGAGGCATCGCTTGTACGTGGAGAAAAGATCAACATGTACAAGATAAGATGCTGACCCGGCCTTGCTGCATAAGAAAATCGGATTTGCTAGTCCTACACCATTGGATTACATCATAATCTGTGTATACGAGTTGCAAGCTGAATAGCAACCGAGTTTTTTTAGTTGCAAGTGGAGATGCAACTAAGAAAAATGTTCCGGGCCATTAAATTTACTTAGTTATTTGTGCTAGTCACTAGTTGCGGCATGAATTGCAACTGAGATTTGATGGCATCATCTGTGTGAGAATTAAGTTAATTTTGTGTCGACCGAGAACTCGCCACAACCTTAAAATTGAGTATATACCTAAATGAGAAGCCGCATTTCAGAGTTCTCATTATAGATACAATCTGAAAGACCGTTGCTTCTCATTTTTTCTCTGATTTTTTTGGGCCGATAGATGAATTTGTTTTAAAGTCACACGCTCTATCTATTTAGCTGCTGGCACCGAAGCATCGCGAACACCATGACTCCTCGCCACCCGCTCGTCACATCTACATGGAAAAAAGAGAAGGCAACCACAACGGCACCGTTGCTTGTCCGAGAGGGATCCGCGTTGTCAGCCTTCCAGCGCCGCTTCCTGATGAATAATCCTACTGCATCGAGTTTAGGTTTAGTTGAACATTTATGTTTTGAATAAACCATTTTGTTAATTCCCGGTTAGCTGAGAAATATCATAGATCCCGATCGATTTGTTTGGTTTTTTTATCGATGGGTTGGCTGGATGTTTGGTGATTTGTGATTTTCAGCTGTGGCTGGTTCCTGGCGGGCCTACAGATTTTTTGATTTTTTTTTTACATTTAACGGACCGCTCACTGGTAGAAAAATGGTCTTTAGTCGCGGTTCACAACTGCCATTAGTCGCGGTCGCGCAACCGCGACCAATTAAGCGTGACTAAAGGCCCCCCTTTAGTCGCGGTTGCTTACGAACCGCGACTAAAGGCCCGTCCACGTGGGCGGCTACCGTGCGCCTGGGCGAAGGACCTTTAGTCGCGGTTGGTGTCCCCAACCGGGACTAAAGGCTATTTCGTTAAATTTTTTTAATTCATTTGGATTTCTAATTTTTTTTCACTCCGTTTTTTTTTTAGAATTTCTCTTATTTCAGTTATTTGCATAGCTTAGTCTCTATCTCTAACTACACTTATCTCTAGTCAAATTACTTACTCGTGGTCAAACTTCCCGCTCGGTCACCCATCCTCCCACTACTCCACCTCTAGCACGCTTAACTTCCGAGTTCCATTCCGTTCCGCATCCAAGTGCTTCGCGCGCATGTATGTGATAGTAGTATCATATCAATCCTATTAACATGTTGATCGATGTGACATTTCTTTATTGTTTGAATTTCAAATAATTCTTTTAATAAACAAAAGTAATGATGTAATAATAATATTGAATAAATAAATAAACATTAACTTTTTAATTTGTTTTATTTTTAATTTTATTAATTAATTAAATATTTTTTTTGCCAAACCTAAAATCCAAAAATTTGAAAATCTAAAAATTGGGTAAAAATGATAGTAATCTTTATGCAGAATGAAATTATTAATTTTAGGTTTTAAAAAATTAAAAAAATATAAAATCCATAATTTATAGAAAAAACTAAAATCTTCCTGCTTTTGTATTTCCATTTGGAATTTTGACAATCTAAAAATTGGCTAACCGGGTAAACCCCGGTGAATTCGGATGTAACTTTTTCCCAGGATTTTTTTGATATATTATACGTTTTTTTCCGACGTCGTATGCAAAAGTTATTGCGGTTTTACCATTTTTTAAAAAAAATTTGCAAAAAAAATGAAAACTCAAATTTGTTAATTTTCCCTAATAGTAGGTTGCATAACATACAAGAATCTGAAAAGATTTTTTTTTGAATTTTCTATC
The DNA here is from genome assembly GCF_022539505.1 of Lolium rigidum. Classification (NCBI taxonomy): domain Eukaryota; kingdom Viridiplantae; phylum Streptophyta; class Magnoliopsida; order Poales; family Poaceae; genus Lolium; species Lolium rigidum. The sequence goes on along the minus strand of NC_061511.1, from coordinate 58,360,706 downwards.
ATTTTCTTTTATATTTTACAGTGTTAAAAAAGGCGATCCACGGGGGGGGGCAGGGTGCGTGGGAGTAAAAAAACTCGGAAAGACCTTTAGTCGCGGTTGGGGACACCAACCGCGACTAAAGAGGTACCTTTTAGTCGCGGTTGGTGTCCCCAACCGCGACTAAAGGTTTTTCCGCCGGCCGCATCCCTCCATAGCCCTTTAGTCCCGGTTGGTGTTACCAACCGCGACTAAAGGGTACCCTTCGTCGCGGATGGAGCATTAGTCGCGGGTCCCCTCCCGAACCGCGACTAAAGCCCCCTTTAGTCGCGGTTCGAATATTTCCGGGACTAATGGGGGTGGACGGAAGCCTCTTTTTCTACTAGTGGCTCGACTGGAGATCAGAGTCCATGTTGTAGTATTTTACCCTAAAAAATTGTATTTTCTTTCTTTTTGTTTGTGAATTTTTTTATTATTGGTTCTTGGTTACTTTTTGTGCCATTCGATTCCATGATAATAGTTACGCTGATTTTTTAACGAGAAGAATCACATTTATTGTTTTTTTAGTATATTGGGAGATGTATTCTAGTGGATGGTAGTGGTTTTGCATCGAACGGCTTTAGAAGTAGTTGGTGGTGGAAAAAATTTCATACGTAATTGCACATATATGTGTAATTACGCATACAGACATGTGCAATTGCACCTATGAACTTTTTAAATAGGCAATTAGACACATGAGTGCAATCGCACACCTACATGCAATTACACATCTATGTGCAATTACGCATATATGTGTAATTGCACATCTACGTGTATTTGCATGCAATTTCGAATTCTGTATATTATCTATTTTTCTATTTTCTTATTTGATTTGCCCATGTTAAACTGTAGCTGTGCATAGAGTTGTTTATATTTTAGCTTTTTTCTATGCTTTGTAGCGAGTCATGAGAAAGCCCACAAAAGAAAAACCGAGAGAAGCGAAGGGGGTCCGTACTTTGGCGAGCGAGCAATGCGACTAGCGCTGTTGCCTCCTGGCGGCCGCGCTATGTAGGGGATTTGATGATGTTAATCGATCGAGAATTAGGAAAATTCTCGGTCAATCGAGCGTTAGGCGCATCCTTGAATAAATTGCCATGTGTGTGTTTGTACACCACGGTTTCAGGTTAGACCTAGTCGTACTGTAGATTAGTTCCTCGGCTTTTTTTGCTGTCATGGGATGTCACGATGACAGAACGATCTGGCGGAGTACGTAGTTTGCTGCAGCATGTTGAGCGGTATGGGATGGAATGGCTAGTAGGCTCTCTAGTGCATGGCCAGGTTGAATCAACCTAAGGTTGCGTGATTAGCATGGTGGTTGTATCCTAGCATAATAGAGTTTAAATTTCAGATTTGATATCTGTGTATCTTATAAAGGAGGAATATTTATTCAGTGGGAGGTGACCGCCCCAACGAGAGCGAGACGTCTGTAGTGGCTTCGTCAATTTCAAGATCCGATCCACCAGCTCAGTCTTTCGGAGATGCTCATAAGAGTAGGGTGTGCATGTGGATATTTATATGGGTAAGTGTATGCGCGTGCATGCAAACATCTGCGTTTGTAGTGTGTTTCTCAAAGAAAAAAGTTTTGTCTCCGAATCCAGATAAATAAAGCACAAGCACAAAAGGTCTCAGAGTATGCTCGACGCAAATCCACTATATTCACCCCCCTCTCTCACGTTTTTGTGGAGTTCTAGACAGTTTACGGATCCTGCAACTACACTGCCTTGACATCCATATGTTGTTTAACCCGCAGAGCAGTATATGCCACCACGGTGATTCCTGGAATGGACGGAGCAAGCCAGCGCTTGACCAAGGTCCACCTGGCCTAGATCCATCCGGCACATGAGGGGAAGGGGTGTGGCAATTAGCCCTATCTCAAGAGCTTGCCTTCCTGCCGAAATGGCCGTCCAAGTTTTGGATGTTGTCTTTGGCGGATTAACCGTCATAAAATCACTATTCAGGTAATATCTGCTTCGAAGAACTTGGGCACATAGAGGTTGTGGGTGTGTGCGGAGTTGCTAGCCTTGCTTCCCAAGAAGCGCTAAGTTGAACATAAGTAAATCACGAAACCCACACTACGCTAGCCAATGCATTGCTTTTTTATCCAAAGTCCGCTCCACCAAAATTTTGCAATGAGGGAAATTATTTTCTGGCATTTTCCATTTGATGATAAGAACACACCCATACTGAAAGTTTTTTGAAAGAAAGGCAAAATATTTACCTTAATTCATTAAATAAGGAGAAGCCATAGAACAAAGTTATAGAATTACAACTACAACGAGGCCAAAGCTTACTCTCCCGCAATCAAAAGACCCAAATGTTTCGCGCCGGCCACAACCCAAGTTCTAGCTTCCGACTTAATTCTATCGAAAATGATGGTCGGCAAAGTGCTTTTGTTTTTGAAGGTTCTCGCATTCCTCTCATTCCAATCTCCCAAGCGACAAGCATACGGAGGGAGGCCATAGCCTTCCTTCTTCCGTCATGAGAAAGAACCATGGAAGTCCACCAATGCTCCACACTATCGAACTCATGCCAAGAGGCGGGGTCAAAATCATGGATGTGAAGCCAATCCTTAATCATGGTCCCAATACGGATGGAGTGGCAGCATTTGAAGATAAGATGGGCCGCCGATTCGTCATGGCAACGACAAAGGGGGCAAATCCTCCCATTAGGCCACCCGCGTCTCTCGAGACGGTCCGCCGTCCAAACCCGGTTTTGTATGATAAGCCAAGAGAAACGCTTGCATTTTGGTGGTGCCCAAGCCTTCCAAACGACCAACTCCATGGAAGAGCGTATGGTACCGGCGAATTGCGCCTTGTAGGCCGACGAGCAAGAGTATGCCCCGTTCGCGGTGAGCTTCCAAACAATAGAGTCCGGCACACCGTCTTGGAGAGCGATATGCGAGGTATGTTGCCAAAGCAAGGTAAACTCATGAAGGTTTTGGACCGATAGGCCCGCGGAAATGTCAAGATGGAGGATCCAAGCATCATTATTGATAGACTTTCGCACGTTCCAAGTCTTCGTCTTAGAGATAGCATAGATGGAAGGTGCAATGCACTTGGGGCATAGACCATCATCCCACGGATCATCCCAGAAGCTAGTCTTATATCCATCACCAATGGTGACTTTGGTCAAAGAGCAAAAAAGCTCCAAGTCCTCCTTGTGGTAAGGGTTCTCCATTCCAGCCCAAGACTTGTCCGGTGAAGTCCAAGCAAGTCATGGCCGACGGAGGCGTAGGGCCCTCGCAAACTTCTCCATATTAAGAATACCCATACTGAAAGTTGGTATAGCTTGGAGGAGGTACTGCTTTAATCATGACGTCCCTCCCAGCATATAACATCAACTTTTCCCAACCAACAATCTTGCTTTTAATTCGATCACATATATACTCAAAATAATCACTTGTGAGACGACCCACAGCTATTGGCAAGCCCAAATACTTTTCACTAAAAGCTTCAACCATAATAGAAATCCTTGGTTGACAGATTCCCTTGTCTCATCAATTATTGAAAAATAAAGAATAATAATAATAATAATAATAATAATAATAATAAAGAATAAAAAAAGGGTTTCTGTTGTATCAGGATTCTGTTGTTCGTCTGGATTTTATTAGGACGGTGATCTTTCGTGCGAATCAAGAATCCAAAATGAGACAATGGAGCCTTTGTGTACCGGAGTCCGGAGATAACTCAAGTACTCAAACCCCACGCACACGATCGCGCGAGCGATGCGGGCGGAGGGCGCGTATATATGGGGGAAAACTACACCCCAGATAAAACTGCCACCGAATCTGTCTCCTCTCAACATATGGCGGACGCCGTCGCCGTGCCGCACCTTGACGACGGCATCATCTCCGAGATCCTGTGCCGGCTGCCCTCCAAGGACGCCTACCGTCTCGCCGCCGTCTGCCGGCGATGGCACGCGGTGCTCTCCCTGCCGACGTTCCTCTGCCGCCACCTCTGCCCCCGGCCATTGCCGGTCCTAGATGACGGTCCGTGCGCCTTCATCCTCCAGCCGCGGGGCAAGGTCGGGTACACACACCTCACCATGGTCGCCACCGACCCCAATGGCCGCGTCGCCGTCAAGCTCCCGGTGCCCGAAAAGTACAAGGACCAGCGTCCTCCTGTGCCTCCGCCAAGGCCAGTCGTCAGACGCCCACGGCCTGATCCGATGCCCGATGAACAGATGTTCTTCAGCTCTTTGTTTGACGACACTGACGGCGACGACACTGAACTGCCGGCTGTGGTCGTCGAACCTGCCGACACGGCGGCGCCTGACCCTCCTGTGCCTCCGCCAAGGCCAATCGTCAGACTCCCACGGCCTGATCCGATGCCTGATGAACAGATGTTCGTCGGCTCTTTGTTTGACGACACTGATGACGACGACGCTGAACCGAAAGTTGTGGTTGTAGATCCTGCTCCGGCGCCGGCGCCGGCGCCGCGGGCGGAAGACTATGTTCTCTTTTTTGAGCGCACCGTGCCAATGCTCGACATCTGCGTCGTCGCGTCCCATGGCCGGCTCCTGCTGGCCCGCACCCGGACCCGCTACTACGTGTGCGAACCGCTGGATCGTGCTCCCGACGTCGACCATCGCGCCGGTCCAAGACGCCAACGCCGGCATCCACTACGAGGTCGACGCGTCAACCGGCAAGACCGCCTTCACCGTGGTCCTCCTCCTCCGGCGCAGGCTCCGGCGCGGGCTCGTGGAGACCTTCTCGTCCACGACCGGCGAGTGGGACGCCAGGGAGCTCCGCGCGGAAGGCGTGGCGCGCTGCCTCGGCGCCGCGTCCCCCGGCGTCCACGTCGGTTCGTGCTTCTACTGGCTCAACCGGCGCTCGGGCCGCGTCATCCGCTACGACGCCGCCCGCGACCGCGCCTCCGTGCTCCGCGAGCCGCCGCTGGCGGAGCGGGCTGTGGCCCGCGTGGCGCGCTCGCTGGGCTCCGTCGACGGCATGGGGATCCGGCTGTGCGCGTACGACATCCGCGACGAGAAGAGCCGCTGCATGCTCCCGCACGACGACGTGGAGGCCGTGCACGGCGTGTGGTTCTTGGAGGAGGACGCGGGAGCGCCGCGCCCGTCGTGGCGGCGCGTGCACGAGGCGGTGCTGGAGGACCTCTCGGTATGGTACTTCAACTCGATGTGCGACATGGAGAAGCCCGTGGACTTCCCCGGCGCGTCAGGCGATTTCATCGTCCTGGAGCAGGACTGGAGGCGGCTGCTGCGGTATGACCTCGAGAGCGGCCGCAAGGTGGAGCTCTGCGGCCTCTACAGAGACACCAGGAGGCTCAGCGCGCTTTACCGCCGCTTCCATGCGTTCCCCTTCTTCGGGTGAAAGGATTCCACCATTAATAAAGCTGGTTTGGTTTTAAAACTTTGATTGCTTCCTAGTCCAAGACGATTAGCCTGTCAATACATACTGGATTGATCAGTGATATGCTGTTACTACTAGTTACAGCGTGTTTGTTTCTAGTAGCAGTGCGCTCTGGGTATCAAATTTGGGGTTTTGAGGAATCATTTTAGCAATTTATTTTGTCGCGATAATGTCTTCTTTTCGCCTGCGTTCGATTAGAGCATCCCATAAGATGTTGTAGGTGTAAAAAATCTGTCATATACACCACTTGGGACAAAAAATAACGTATTTGGTTTCAAAGCCTTACTTGCTCTACGTCGGGAGGATCTACGAATTCCCGTTGCTTATTCAAAAACTTTCCAAGGTCCGCCTCATGGTATCCAAGTTGAAAGAGATAAGTTGAATAAGTATGGTCGTCCTTTATTGGGATGTACTATTAAACCAAAATTGGGATTATCCGCAAAAAATTATGGTACTTACTGACTTGCTTATCACTTCGTTCGTTGATCAACCCCTAAATCCCCACTCATGGGGGCTCGGTTAAAGAATAGCTTCCGGACTGGAACAACATTATGATTGCTTTCGAGTACTGCTTCCCATTAAGGAATCAATCCTCTCTAGTCAACCTGGAAGATAAAGACAAATAGACCGTAGGATTTCTTTGTCACTCACTTCCCTATTAATGATAAGACTTGACTGGTTTACAAAAAAAATGGATAAGAACATAGCTTAGGAAGTAATATAACTCATTTCATTATTTGGCTAGGCGATGCAAGCATCTACTTACCAATATCATGAGGCTAAATCAGATGATGTACGTGTAAAAGAACTAAAGAAGTGGTCTCAGAGGTGGTCCTGGTGTATAATTTGCCTTAAGGGTATCTCCAGCGGCGCGACACATTTTAGCGTCCGCACGCTTCCGTTTGCGTCGACCGAAATGGTCGAAATCGACCGTGCGTCCGTTTGCGTCGACCGAAATGGTCGAAATCGATCGCGCGTCCGTTTGCGTCGACCGAAATGGTCGAAATCAACCGCGCGTCCGTTTGCGTCGGGGGTGGCTCCAGCGGCACGACGCATTTTTTGGCCGAATCATTTTTTTTAAACATGAAACATAAATTACATAGTTAAAACATGAAAAAAAAACCTAACGCCTACTGCTGCTCCTCGTCGCTGTCGAGCACGATGAGCTCCGGTATCGTCCACGGCCAGTTGCCATCCGGGGGAGCGTACGCCGGGCGCGCCGGCGGTGCTGGAGGTGGAGGCGCCCAGGGCTGCGGCTGTGGCGGCGGTGGAGGCGCCCATGGATACGGCTGTGGCGGCAGTGGAGGAGGCGCCCAGGGCTGCGGCTGTGGAGGAGGAGCCCAGGGGTTGTACGGCGGCGGTTGTGGCTTCGCCAAGTCCTGTAGTGCCTGTCGAAGGGCTTCATCCTCCGACAGGCCCGGCGGCATGACGCCGGTGGCGTAGCGGGGCAGCGGCGGCTGCACATGCGCGTCGTTCTCGGAGACGAGGACGCCGAGCTTCGCCATCTCGTCGTCCGTCATGTTCTCCGGGAACTCGAAATTGCGGCCCCCCGCCACTGCCTGCTGCCATTCGTGGAAGACGGCCGCGACGTAGTCGTCGCTGCCGTCCTTCACCTCCTCGTTATGGTACGCGAGTGCCTCGATGTAGTCGTCCTCGTCGTCGTAGGCGGCGTAGGCGTCGTCGTGGTCGTCGCGGTCGTCGTCGTCGTTGTACTGCGCGCGCGTCGGCGCCTGCTGACGACGCCTCGGCACCTCTCCTGTCTTCGTGGACGAGTCGGCGGTGCAGCCCCGAAGGGAAAATCCCTGTCGCCCATGAAGCCCGCCCTTCTTCTCTTATCCGTCTCGGTCGACAGATACGTACGCCAACTGTCGGAGTCGATGGCGTACGCCGGATCGGCGAGGAGGTCCGGTGGCAGATACCGCCTCCTTCGCCGGATCTCCGCGGTCCGATCAGGCTCGCGCGCAGGGACTGGAGGGGATGGGCACCCGGCGACAGCTAAGCCGCCAGCCACCAGGCAGTTGCACGCCGGACCAGGCCTCGCACGACAACCATTTGCCGTGCATTAGCCTCCCCAGCGTGACGGGGAGCGGCACCCTCTTGTTGCCGCTGCCGGAGGCCTCGAAGTCGTTCTTCTTCCCCATGGCGCTGCGGCGGTGGTGGTGCGAGTGGAGGTGTGGGCGAAGGAGGAACGCGGCCGGTGGTCTTTTAAGGGCGGCCGCGCGCGGGATACGATGCCATTGAAGGCGGCGCAGAAGCCCAGCCGCCGCCCGCCAGTGTGCACGCAGAACAGGCAGCCGCGCCATTGCTGGCGAAGGCTGCGGCGCTGAGGCGGAAGCGCTGACCGCCGAAGCGATGCCCTCGATGCAGACTCGCTGCCAGGTGGGCCCGGTGGAGACGCGAGCGGACACTTTGCGCGTCCGCGCAGCGTCCGCAGAGACACAAACCTGCCGCATACGTCTCTGCGGACGGCCCGATCACTTTGCGTCGCGCCGCTGGAGAGGGTGCTAGATGCATTTTCAGTTAAGACGGACACAAACGGTGTCGCTCAGCGTCCGTTTGCGTCGCGTCGCTCGCCGTGGCCTTCTGCGGACGGTATGCGGGAACGCACGAGCTTGGGTAGCGTCGATCTGCCATCCATGATCTCCCACGACAAGTTCGGCCGGAACCAGCCGGGCCTTGAACAGCTCCGCCTTGCCCCCATCATCCTCGGCTCCATCAAGATGGCTGACACATGCATGTTTGTATCTCCTTCTCTCTCCCAGGACCATGCATTTTATCGTAGAGATCCCGCCTCCTGATGAAGCGACTCTGACATGTTGTGGAGCAACTACTCTGACAATCCGATCCTACGTGGCCTGCGGGGCAGTATGTTGAAGCTATGCGTTGTCCATGCCCTGAGGAGCCTGCCTGCCTCTAGCTCCTCCGTGCACCTTTGACTCGTCCTTGTACCGCCAGCGACCGTGTAGCTCCAGGACGCACAGCCGCCAGCCGGTGTTCAACGGTTTGACAACCATCTATTGGAGCACTAGGTGGAGTATTTTTGCACCATCTGACTTTTGGCAAAAGAAAAAAAGCTACTGGTGTAAAAAACCAGAAAAGGTGGTGAAGTGGGTGATGTAAAACATTGTTGATGGTGTATATTTCCCCCAAATATACGCCATATGATGGGGATGCTCTTATGCCCAGTAGTATAGTACAATTGATACCGTTGAGGTTGAGTTCATTGCAATACCGCACACCAATGTGAGAAATGCATATGTAACATCCCGTCCTGTGCATGTTTGTATCCTTAATTCACTTTGTTTGTTTCGCTTTTTTTTCGCTGGTTGAATTTTATGAACACTTTGTGTGATCCTTGAGGTTTGAATTTTGAAACATAAACTATGCAAGGGTTATGTGCATCAATTAATGGAGGCCCAGGTCTTTCCCATTTTGATTTTTTTAGAATGTTTGGTTTTTTTCTGCACATACCCTTCTAAATGATCGTCTACGCATAGGTCGTAGTCCTACGTAATTCAACCAGTAATTCTTTTCTAAAACCATTAGTGAAACTTGTGTGTGAAGTAAAGAATTCAAGTAGCACCTAATCCCTTTGCCCTTGGTGGGTGCAGGAGCGGTCGCGTGGTTGTGCAGACCTTTCTCATCACATGCGATGCAAGGGGCAGCCAAGGGAGCTCAAAGCGGAAGGCATGGCGCGCATCCTCGACACCACCACTAGTGGGGAAGAGGCCTTTGGTCCCAAGCCCCTGGGAGCAAATGTCCCCGTTCTGAACCAAATCGGGACTAAAGGGGAGCATTTGTCCCGGTTCGTTTCGCGCTGGGCGACCCTACTCGCTGGCGCCTGTCCGTTAGCGGCCTATGGTCCCGGTTTGTGCTACAAACCGGGACTAAAGGGGCGGTGGCAGGGCGCGGCAGGTCGTGTCAGGCCTCGGGACCCTTTAGTCCCGGTTTGTAGCACAAACCGGGACCATAGGCCCACCCTTTGGACCCGGTTTGTATTACAAACCGGGACAAAGTCCCCAATCTGCCTATATAACTTTGCCCCTGCCCAAGTGTGAGCCACACTTAGCCATTTTTTCACTTTCTTCTCACAAGAGGGGTGTATTGCTTTGCTCTCTTCACATGCACAAGAGGTGTTCGATGAAATGCTTAAGAGGTTTTGCCACTTGAGTTCACACAAATCAAGTCACACTTAACTTGCTTTTTTTCTTCTCCATCGAGGTTAACAACTTTACCCTTTCATCTGTAATTGATAAAATGCATGTGTATATATACATCGTGATGTTCTGTAATGATTTTTGATAAGCTTAATTATATCATGCAGATGAATCGGCAATGGATGTACATTGACCGACGCTTTGACGAGTTCATTTCGGGACTGAGTAATTTTATGACCATGGTTAAGGCAAACAAACATGGTGGCTTCATGTATTTTCCATGTGTTAACTGTAAGAATATCGTAAATTACGCTCACTCGAGTACCATTCAAGGCCACCTTCTGCGGGACGGTTTCATGCCCAGTTACTATTGTTGGACCAAGCACGGAGAAAGAGGGGTTATGATGGAAGACAATGAAGAAGAGGAAGAGGATGATGACCGTTATCCCAATTTCCCTGAATACGATAACACTGCAGAAGGCAATGAAGACAATGAAGCAGAAGATCAAGAGGCACCAGATGAGCCTGCTGATGATGATCTTGGTCGAGCCATTGCTGATGTAAGGAGAGAATGTGAAACTGAAAAGGAAAGGTTGGACTTCGGCAAGATGATAGAAGATCACAACAAATTGTTATACCCAACTTGCGAAGATGGCCATAAAAAGCTAGGCAGCACACTGGAATTGTTGCAATGGAAGGCAGGGAATGGTGTCACTGACTCAGGATTTGGAAAGTTGCTGACAGTAATTAAGAGGAAGCTTCCAAGGGGTAACGAATTACCCGCCGGTACGTACGAAGCGAAGAAGATTGTTTGCCCTCTAGGATTAGATGTGCAAAGTATACATGCATGCATTAATGACTGCATCCTCTACTGCGGTGAGTACGAGAATTTGGATGCATGTCCGGTGTGCACTGCATTGCCGTATAAGATCAGACGAGATGACCCTGGTGAAGTTGAGGGCGAGCGCCCCAGGAAGAGGGTTCCTGCCAAGGTTATGTGGTATGCTCCTATAATACCACGGCTGAAACGCTTGTTCGGAAATAAAGAGCACGCTAGGTTGTTGCGATGGCACAAAGAAGACCGTAAGAAAGACGTGATGTTGAGGCACCTCGCCGATGGATCCCAATGGAGAAAAATCGATAGAGAGTTCCCAAACTTTGCACAGGATGCAAGGAACTTAAGGTTTGGTCTAAGTACAGATGGCATGAATCCTTTTGGAGAGCAGAGCTGCAGCCATAGCACCTGGCATGTGACTCTTTGTATATATATAACCTTCCTCCTTGGTTGTGCATGAAGCGGAAGTTCATTATGATGTCAGTGCTCATACAAGGCCCGAAGCAACCCGGGAACGACATTGATGTGTACCTGAAGCCATTAGTCGAAGAACTTCTACAGCTGTGGTCCATAGCAGGTGTACCTGTGTGGGACGAGCACAAGCAGGAGGAATTTGACCTACGAGCGCTGCTTTTCAGAACCACCAATGACTGGCCTGCTCTTGGTAACATTTCGTGACAGCTCAAACAAGGGATACAATGCATGCATGCACTATTTACATGAGCTCGAAGGTGATTATTTGGAAAAATGTAAGAAGGTCGTGTACCTGGGGCATCGTCGATTTCTTAGGCATACCCATCCCGTAAGAAAGAAAGGCAAGCATTACAACGGTGAGGCTGATCACCGGAGGAAGCCTTTCCATCGTGATGGTGTTGATATATTTGGTATGGTCAAGGATCTAGATGTAATATTTGGAAAGGGTCCTGGCGGACGGTCTGTTCCGAATGACGCTGCCGGACACGCGCCCATGTGGAAGAAGAAATCTATATTTTGGGATCTACCCTATTGGGAAGTCTTAGAGGTCCGCTCTTCAATCGATGTGATGCACGTGACGAAGAATCTTTGCGTGAACCTGCTAGGCTTTCTGGGCGTGTACGGGAAGACAAAAGATACACAAGAAGCACGGGAGGACCAGCAACGTAGGAAAGACCCTAAAAAACTGCATGAGACAGATAAAGGACGTCATTACTCCAGCTACGCTCTTACAAAAGCAGAGAAGGAAATATTTTTTGAATGTCTGAGCAGTATCAAGGTCCCGTCTGGCTTCTCCTCCAATATAAAGGGAATAATAAATATGGAGAAGAAAACGTTCCGGAACCCGAAGTCTCATGACTCGTCACGTGATAATGACACAGCTTGCTTCCGATTGCATTGAGGGGGCTTCTACCGGAAAATGTTCGACCGCCCATTGTGAAGCTATGTGCATTCCTCAATGCAATTTCTCGAAGGTAATAAATCCAGAAATTCTACCGAGGTTGCAGTAATGATGTGGTCCAATGTCTCGTTAGTTTTGAGCTGGTGTTCCCACCATCCTTCTTCAATATTATGACACATCTCCTCGTTCACCTGGTCGATGAGATTTCCATTCTCGGTCCTATGTTTCTACACAATATTTTCCCCTTCGAGAGGTTCATGGGAGTTTTAAAGAAATATGTTCATAACCGTGCTAGGCCAGAAGGAAGCATCTCCAAGGGCTATGGAACAGAGGAGGTCATTGAGTTCTGTGTTGACTTTATTCCTGACCTTAAGCTGATTGGTGTTCCTGAATCGCGACATGAGGGGAGACTAAGTAGAAAAGGCACGCTAGGAAGGAAATCAATGATATGTAGGGACGGGATTTCTTTGACTCAAGCACACTACACAGTTCTACAAAGTTCCACCTTGGTGGCTCCGTATATCGGTGACCACAAGAACTTTGTACGCTCCCAGAACCCGGGGCAGTCGAACAATTGGATTAGACGTGAACACATGTCGACTTTTGGCGGTTGGTTGTCAAGCTCGAACTCGGCGACGGCCCGACGGTGGCGCCTGTTGGACCTGCGATGTGCCCGGAGGTCAGCGAAGAACGCGTCGGTGTTGTCGACATCGTTGGGGAACTGCGCCCTCCACTGGCGCATCAACTCCTCGTCGTGCTCAGCGATGGCGATCCGGCGCTGCACCTGGCGGTGGCGGCGACGGTCCTCGTCATCGACGAGGCACGACGTCGGCGCGAGGAACTCCGCCTCCTCTAGCGATTCGACGTCTGGGAAGTTCATGTCGCGCCGTGGCCGCCGAAATCGCCACGCGGCTGCGTCGTAAGCGCGCGCCGCCAGCTCCGGGGTGTTGTACGTGCCGAGGGTGAGCCGGAAGCCACCGGCGCGCATCTTGGCGTAGAACATACCGTTCGGATGCGCTCGGACGCTGATGTCTACGGGAGCTTCTATTCTTGTAGACAGTGTTGGGCCTCCAAGAGCAGAGGTTTGTAGAACAGCAGCAAGTTTCCCTTAAGTGGATCACCCAAAGTTTATCGATCTCAGGGAGGAAGAGGTCAAAGATATCCCTCTCATGCAACCCCGCAACCACAAAGCAAGAAGTCTCTTGTGTCCCCAACACACCTAATAGGTGCACTAGTTCGGCGAAGAGATAGTGAAATACAGGTGGTATGAATAAATATAAGCAGTAGTAACGGCACCAGAAAAGTGCTTAGTGGCGTGTGGTTGATGGTGGTAATGTTGCAGGAAGTACAGATGCAGTAAAACAGTAAACAAGCAGCGATAGCAGTATTTAGGAACAAGGCCTAGGGATCATACTTTCACTAGTGGACACTCTCAACTTTGATCACATAACAGAATAAATAGATAGATGCTAGACTCTACACTCTCTTGTTGGATGATGAACACCACTAACTGTGTAGGATTACACGAACCCTCAATGCCGGAGTTAACAAGCTCCACAATATTCAACGTTCATATTTAAATAATCTTAGAGAGCATGACAGATCAACATAACCAAACCAAGTACTAACATAGCATGCACACTGTCACCTTCACACTACGAAAGGAGGAATAGATCACATCAATACCATCATAGCAATAGTTAACTTCATAATCTACAAGAGATCACAATCATAGCCTACGCCAAGTACTACACGATGCACACACTGTCACCATTACACCGTGCAGGAGGAATAAACTACTTTAATAACATCACTAGAGTAGCACACAGATATATTGTGATACAAAACATATTGCAATCATAAAGAGATATAAATAAGCACTTCACTATGCTCTTCATAACAGTGAATAAGTATTATGTGAAATATAGCCTAAGAGACCCACACGGTGCACACACTGTCACCTTTACACACGTGGGACAAGGAGTCTCCGGAGATCACATAAGTAAAACCCACTTGACTAGCATAATGACATCTAGATTACAAGCATCATCATATGAATCTCAATCATGTAAGGCAGCTCATGAGATTATTGTATTGAAGTACATAGGAGAGAGATGAACCACATAGCTACCGGTACAGCCCCGAGCCTCGATGGAGAACTACTCCGTCCTCATGGGAGACAAGCAGCGGTGATGAAGATGGCGGTGGTGTCGATGGAGGAGCCTTCCGGGGGCACTTCCCCGTCCCGGCGGCGTGCCGGAACAGAGACTCCTGTCCCCCAGATCTTGGCTTCGCGATGGCGGCGGCTCTGGAAGGTTTCTCGTACCGTGGCTTTTCCATATCGAGGTTTTAGGTCAGGGACCCTTAAATAGGCGAAGAGGCGGAGTCGGAAGGCTGACGAGGCGACGACACAACAGGGGGCGCGGCCCCCCTCTGGCCACGCCGGCCTACCATCTGGTGGGCCTGTGGCCCCCCTCAGGCGTCTCTCGGGTGTTCTGGAAGCTTCGAGTGATCCTAAGATGCTGGGCGTTGATTTCGTTCGATTCCGAGAATATTTCCTTACTAGGATTTCTGAAACCAAAAACAGCAGAAAACAAAGAACTGGCCCTTCGGCATCTCGTCAATAGGTTCGTTCCGGAAAACGCATAAATATGACATAAAGTATGCATAAAACATGTAGATATCATCAATAATGTGGCATGGAACATAAGAAATTATCGATACGTCGGAGACGTATCAGCATCCCCAAGCTTAGTTCCTGCTCGTCCCGAGCAGGTAAACGATAACAAAGATAATTTCTGGAGTGACATGCCATCATAATCTTGATCATACTATTGTAAGCATATGTAATGAATGCAGCGATCAAAACAATGGTAATGACATGAGTAAACAACTGAATCATAAAGCAAAGACTTTTCATGAATAGTACTTTCAAGACAAGCATCAATAAGTCTTGCATAAGAGTTAACTCATAAAGCAATAATTCAAAGTAAAAGGTATTGAAGCAACATAAAGGAAGATTAAGTTTCATCGGTTGCTTTCAACTTATAACATGTATATCTCATGGATAATTGTCAACATAGAGTAATATAACAAGTGCAATATGTAAGTATGTAAGAATCAATGCACAGTTCACACAAGTGTTTGCTTCTTGAGGTGGAGAGAGATAGGTGAACTGACTCAACATAAAAGTAAAAGAAAGGCCCTTCGCAGAGGGAAGCATTGATTGCTATATTTGTGCTAGAGCTTTGGTTTTGAAAACATATAGAGAGCATAAAAGTAAAATTTTGAGAGGTGTTTGTTGTTGTCAACGAATGGTAGTGGGCACTCTAACCCCCTTGCCAGACAAACCTTCAAAGAGCGGCTCCCATGAATTATTTTTATTTTTGGGTGGCACTCCTTCCAACCTTTCTTTCACAAACCATGGATAACCGAATTCTCGGGTGCCTGCCAACAATCTCATACCATGAAGGAGTGCCTTTTTATTTTAGTTTTATTATGATGACACTCCTCCCCACCTTTGCTTTCTCAAGCCATGGCTAACCGAATCCTTCGGGTGCCGTCCAACAATCACATACCATGGAGGAGTGTCTATTTAGGTTAATTAATTTGGGACTCGGGAATCCCATTGTCAGCTCTTTTTGCAAAATTATTGGATAAGCTAATGAAGCCACTAGTCCATTGGTGAAAGTTGCCCAACAAGAATGAAAGATAAACACCACATACTTCCTCATGAGCTATAAAACATTGACACAAATCAGAGGTGATAAATTTTGAATTATTTTAAAGGTAGCACTCAAGCAATTTACTTTGGAATGGCGGAGAAATACCAAGTAGTAGGTAGGTATGGTGGACACAAATGGCATAGTGGTTGGCTCAAGGATTTTGGATGCATGAGAAGTATTCCCTCTCGATACAAGGTTTAGGCTAGCAAGGTTATTTGAAATAAACACAAGGATGAACCGGTGCAGCAAAACTCACATAAAAGACATATTGTAAACATTATAAGACTCTACACCGTTTTCCTTGTTGTTCAAACTCTTTACTAGAAATTATCTAGACCTTAGAGAGACCAATTATGCAAACCAAATTTTAGCAAGCTCTATGTATTTCTTCATTAATGGGTGCAAAGTATATGATGCAAGAGCTTAAACATGAGCACAACAATTGCCAAGTATCAAATTATCCAAGACATTTTAGAATTACTACATGTAGCATTTCCCGTTTCCAACCATATAACAATTAACGAAGCGAGTTCAACCTTCGCCATGAACATTATGAGCTAAGAACACATGTGTTCATATGAACCAACGGAGCGTGTCTCTCTCCCACACAAGCATGATGGATCATATTTTATTCAAACAAAAACAAAAACAAACAGACGCTCCAAGTAAAGTAAATAAGATGTGACCGAATAAAAATATAGTTTCAAGAGAAGAAACCTGATAAGTTGTCGATGAAGAAGGGGATGCCTTGGGCATCCCCAAGCTTAGATGCTTGAGTCTTCTTAAAATATCCAGGGATGAACCACGGGGGCATCCCCAAGCTTAGACTCTTCACTCTTCTTGATCATAGTATATCATCCTCCTCTCTTGACCCTTGAAAACTTCCTCCACACCAAACTCAAAACAAACTCATTAGAGGGTTAGTGCATAATCAAAAACTCACATGTTCAGAGGTGACACAATCATTCTTAACACTTCTGGACATTTCTCAAAGCTACTGGAAGTTAATGGAACAAAGAAATCCATCCCACATAGCAAAAGAGGCAATGCGAAATAAAAGGCAGAATCTGTCAAAACAGAACAGTCCGTAAAGAAGAATTTTATTGAGGCACCAGACTTGCTCAGATGAAAATGCTCAAATTGAATGAAAGTTGCGTACATATCTGAGGATCACTCACGTAAATTGGCATAATTTTCTGAGTTACCTACAGAGAATTAGGCCCAAATTCGTGACAGCAAGAAATCTGTTTCTGCGCAGTAATCCAAATCTAGTATGAACCTTACTTATCAAAGACTTTACTTGGCACAACAATGCGATAAAAATAAGATAAGGAGAGGTTGCTACAGTAGTAACAACTTCCAAGACTCAAATACAAAATAAAAGTACTGTAGCAAAATAAACACATGGGTTATCTCCCAAGAAGTTCTTTCTTTATAGCCATTAAGATGGGCTCAACAGTTTTAATGATGCACTCGCAAGAGATAGTATTTGAAGCAAAAGAGAGCATCAAGAGGCAAATTCAAAACACATTTAAGCCTAACATGCTTCCTATGCATAGGAATCTTGTAAATAAACAAGTTCATGAAGAGCAAAGTAATAAGCATAGGAAGATAGAACAAGTGTAGCTTCAAAAATTTCAGCACATAGAGAGGCATTTTAGTAACATGAAAATTTCTACAACCATATTTTCCTCTCTCATAATAACTTTCAGTAGCATCATGAGCAAACTCAACAATATAACTATCACATAAAGCATTCTTATCATGAGTCTCATGCATAAAATTATTACTCTCCACATAGGCATAATCAATTTTATTAGTTGTAGTGGGAGAAAATTCAACAAAGTAGCTATCATTATTATTCTCATCAAGTGTAGGAGGCATAGTATAATCATAATAAAATTCACTCTCCATAGTAGGTGGCACCAAAAGACCACTATCATTATAATCATCATAAATAGGAGGCAAAGTATCATCAAATAAAATTTTCTCCTCAATGCTTGGGGGACTAAATAGATCATGAAAACCAGCTTCCCCAAGCTTAGAACTTTCTATATCATTATCAACAATGGTGTTCAAAGCGTTCATACTAATATTACTACCAGCATGCAAACAAGATTCCATAGGTTTTTTAATTTTCGCATCAAACAATCCATGTCTTAACTCAGGAAATAGAATAAGAAGCTCATTGTTGTCCATTATGCCAAACAAGTGTAAACAAGAAACAAAAAGATGCAATTGCAGGATCTAAAGGAAATAGCTTCGAGCACACACACAACGGCAACAGAAAAGTACTTTACCTGGGACCGGAGTATGAGAGCCTTTTACCTTTCCTCCCCGGCAACGGCGCCAGAAAAGTGCTTGATGTCTACGGGAGCTTCTATTCTTGTAGACAGTGTTGGGCCTCCAAGAGCAGAGGTTTGTAGAACAGCAAGCAAGTTTCCCTTAAGTGGATCACCCAAGGTTTATCGATCTCGGGGAGGAAGAGGTCAAAGATATCCCTCTCATGCAACCCTGCAACCACAAAGCAAGAAGTCTCTTGTGTCCCCAACACACCTAATAGGTGCACTAGTTCGGCGAAGAGATAGTGAAATACAGGTGGTATGAATAAATATAAGCAGTAGTAACGGCACCAGAAAAGTGCTTAGTGGCGTGTGGTTGATGGTGGTAATGTTGCAGGAAGTACAGATGTAGTAAAACAGTAAACAAGCAGCGATAGCAGTATTTAGGAACAAGGCCTAGGGATCATACTTTCACTAGTGGACACTCTCAACTTTGATCACATAACAAAATAAATAGATAGATGCTAGACTCTACACTCTCTTGTTGGATGATGAACACCACTAACTGTGTAGGATTACACGAACCCTCAATGCCGGAGTTAACAAGCTCCACAATATTCAATGTTCATATTTAAATAACCTTAGAGTGCATGACAGATCAACATAACCAAACCAAGTACTAACATAGCATGCACACTGTCACCTTCACACTACGAAAGGAGGAATAGATCACATCAATACCATCATAGCAATAGTTAACTTCATAATCTACAAGAGATCACAATCATAGCCTACGTCAAGTACTACACGATGCACACACTGTCACCATTACACCTGTTAGATGTATATATTTGTCTATTGTAGTTTCCCCATATGTTAGGGGGCTTTCTGCATATGTGCACCTGTACATGTACTATATATTGTGGCCTTTGGCCCCCTGGTAATACAACAAGCATATTTCCCTAACATGGTATCAGAGCCAAAATTGGTTCTCTAGTTTCTCGGCCGACGTTTGCTTGTCCGTCGTTGCCCTTTGTTCAGCTGCCGCTCTCCGTCCCGCGCCGGCTCTTGTTCATCTCCGTCGCCCGTCCGTCTTCCTCTCGTCCTCAATTGATTGGCCGTGCTGTTCTTTCTCCTCGCCAAGATCGGATCGATTCCCACGTCCGATTCCACGCCAGGACCACGGCCGATCCCACGCCAGGACCTGCTCAATCTCCGATCCCACGCCAGGCCCTGCTCAATCTCCACGCAGGAGATTCCCACGCCAGTACCTGCTCCTCGCTATCTCCACGGGAGCCGTACCTGCTCCTTGCTCGATCTCTACGGGAGTCGGACCTGCTCCTCGTCGTGTAGCCGGACCTGCTCCTCGCCGTGTCCCGATCTCCAGCCCTGCTTGCAGCGACACGCCAGGATCCGCCCGATCCGCCCGCCCCTGCGCCAGGATCCGCCCGCCCCTGCCTGCTCCCACGCGGCAGGACCGCCCCGCTTCGCTCCGCTGGTCCGCGCCGCCTGCAGTTGACTTCTTCGATCTGAGGTAAAAAAAAAGCAAAAAAAAAAAAAAGAGTTATGTCTTCTTCGGGCTATGTTGCGATCCCTCGCTGCCAGGTGATCTTTGATGGTGCGAATTACCCTGATTTCGCTGCCTTCATGCGCGTCCACATGCGCGGTCTTCGTCTTTGGGGTGTGCTTTCTGGCGAGGTCTCCTGTCCGCCACGCCCTGTTGCTCCTACGGTGCCTGTTGCACCGCCACCTGTTGCCCTTGCCCCTGATGCTACTCAGGCGGATAAGGATGCAGCCAAGAGTGCTGATGACATTGCTCTGGCTGATTATGACCGGAAGGTCCAGGACCACTCTACTGCCGTTGCGACTTACCGGCTGGATCTGACTGAGTACACTCAGTGGATAGATGAGGATGCTCGTGCTGCTGCTGTTCTCACCTCCAGTGTTCTCGCCTCGGCATGTCTGCTGAGTTTATGGGTCTTCCCACCGCTGCCGCTCGAGTGGGCTTTTCTTCGTCAGCGCTATCAGCCGTCTGGGGATGCTCTCTACCTATCTGTGGTCCGCCAGGAGCATGCTCTTCAGCAGGGTGATTCTACTATTGATGAGTTCTACACTCAGAGTGCTGCTATTTGGCGTCAGCTTGATTCTCTCCGTACAGCCGTGTGTGCCACCTGTCCCTCGCTCGTTCGACTGTGCGCGCGGATCTGGAGTTTCAGCGCGTTTTTGAGTTCTTGTCGCGGCTCCGTAAGGAGTTTGAGCCGCGCCGGGCCCAGCTGCTTGCCCGTGGCCGTGTTCCGCTCTCTGAGGTACTTGCTGAGCTTCGTGTTGAGGAGACTCGTCTTCGTGGTGCTGGTCTTCTTGAGGTTCCCTCTGTTCTTGCTGCTCGTGGCCCTACTGTGCCGTCTGCTCGTGGACCTCCTATGCCGCTGACTTCGTTGCGGCCTCCGGCACAGCCGATACTTCCTACTCCTCCATTCCAGGGTCAGCGTCAGCCCCAGCAGCCTCGTGGTTCGACGTCATCTCCTTGCACCTACTGTGGCAGGCCTGGCCACACTATCTCTACTTGGCCGCGAGGGATCCCAGCTTACGCCCGCCGCATCTTACTCGTCGTCGGCCGGTTCTTTAGGATCTTCTGCTGTTGCGCTATCCGATCGGGACATTATCCGTGGTCTTCGTGGTCCGCTCGGCTGGTACAGGCTCTTCCTCGACGGGTACCGCTGGTTCCGTGCTCCGGCTCTTCCGGCACCGCGCGACCACCACCTTCCACACGATCGGTACGTCATCCCCGTGGTATCCGGATTCTGGAGCTTCTTTTCATATGACCTCTCGCGTCTTCTATTCTTTCTGCTCTTCGCTCTCTTGTTTCGCCTGTTCGTGTTATCACGGCCGATGGTACCTCTCTCCTCGTTTCCGGCCGAGGCACCCTTTCTACTACCTCTTTCTCTCGTTCCTCGATGTTTCTCATGTTCCTAGTCTTAAGATGAACCTGTTTTCCGCTAGTCGGCTCATCGATTCTCGGTTGTCGCGTCATTCTTGACGCCGATTCTTGTGCTCGTTCGGGACCGCCGTACACAGGCCCTGGTTGGAGCTGGCCCTCGCAGCCTTGAGTCCCCGGGCTCTGGGAGTTAGACTGGCTTCGCGTTCCTTCTGCTGCCACTTCATCCGCCAGTTCTCCTGCGGTTGCTGCTTCTGTCACTGGATCTTTTCAGCAGTGGCATCATCGGCTGGGTCACCTCTGTGGCTCCCGTTTATCGTCATTAGTTCGTCGTGGTCTTCCGGGGTCCGTCTCGGGAGATGTGTCTTTGCATTCGTGTCAGGGTTGTAGGCTAGGCAAACAGATTCAGCTTCCCTATCCTACTAGTGCGTCTGTATCTCAGCGACCTTTTGATTTAGTTCATTCGGATGTTTGGGGTCCGGCTCCCTTCCCTTCGAAAGGGGGTCATCGATACTATATTTTGTTTATTGATGATTTTTCGTGATACACCTGGTTGTTTCTTATGCACTCTCGCACTGAGGTGCTTTCTATTTATCAGCGTTTTGCAGCCATGGTTCGTACTCAGTATTCCACACCTATTCGTGTGTTTCGTGCTGACTCTGCAGGCGAGTATATCTCACAGCACCTGCGTGGTGTTCTTGCTGAGCAGGGCACCCTTGCCCAGATTCTCGTGTCCCGGCGCCCATGCTCAAAATGGTGTCACCGAGCGTAAGCATCGTCATATTCTTGAGACTACCCGTGCTATGATGATTGCTTCCTCTCTTCCGCCGCATTTCGGGCCGAGGCCGTCGCTACGTCGACTTACCTCATTAACATTCAGCCTTCTGCTGCCCTTCAAGGTGGCATTCCTCTCGAGCGTCTTTCCGGTTGCTCTCCAGCATTACTCGACACTTCGTTTATTTGGTTGCGTTTGCTATGTTCTTCTCCCTCCTCGCGATCGCACCAAGCTGACCGCTCGCTCCGTTGAGTGTGTTTTTCTCGGATACAGTGATGAGCATAAGGGCTATCGCTGTTGGGATCCTGTTGGTCGTCGGATGCGCATCTCTCGTGATGTCACGTTTGATGAGACGCGTCCCTTCTATCCTCGTCCCACCTCGGGTACTTACCCGGTGGATGATATCTCTTTTCTTCTTTTTCCGGATGCACCACCTGCTATCCCGTCTCCTCCCCCTCCTAGTCCTGATGCGCCTCCTTCGGCGCCATCCTCTCCTCCGTCTAGTCCACCTAGTACTCCTCGTTCTCCGGTTTCGGATCCTTCTGATGTTGTCCCTTCTTCCTCTTCTTCTGATGAGTTGTCCTCCGCTGATGACCTTCCCCCTTCACGGCCTGTTCGTCGGCGTCGTGCTCCAGCCTCGTTACTCTCCTAGTCGGTATGGTCTTTCCGTCGTTTCCGAGCCGACTTCTTATCGGGATGCCGAGCGTCATCCCGAATGGCAGCTTGCCATGGCCGAGGAGATCGCCGCGCTTGAGCGCACCGGCACTTGGGATCTTGTTTCTCCCCCTTCCGGTGTTCGTCCTATCACGTGTAAGTGGGTCTATAAAATTAAGACTCGCTCCGATGGATCTCTTGAGCGCTATAAAGCGCGTCTTGTGGCTCGTGGCTTTCAGCGAGAGCACGGCCGTGACTATGATGAGACTTTTGCTCCCGTGGCTTATATGACTACCGTGCGTACCCTTCTTGCCGTTGTTTCGTTCGCCGCCGGTCTATCTCCCAGCTTGATGTTCGAATGCTTTTCTTAATGGCGAGTTGAGTGAGGAGGTTTACATGCAGCCTCCTCCTGGGTATTCTGTTCCCGATGGGATGGTTTGTCGTCTTCGACGTTCTCTCTATGGTCTCAAACAGGCCCCTCGTGCCCGGTTTGAGCGCTTCGCCTCCGTGGTGACCGCCGCTGGTTTCTCTCCTAGTCTTCATGATCCCGCACTTTTCGTTCACACTTCTCCTCGTGGACGTACTCTTCTTCTTCTCTATGTTGATGATATGATCATTACCGGTGATGATCCCGAGTATATTGCCTTCGTCAAGGCTCGTCTTCGTGATCAGTTTCTTATGACCGATCTTGGTCCTCTTCGCTATTTTCTTGGCATTGAGGTTTCCTCCACTTCGATGGCTTTTCTATCTCTCGAGAAAAGTACATTCAGGATCTTCTTGCTCGTGCTCGCTCTTGGGGATGAGCGCACGGTCGATACTCCTATGGAGCTTAATGTTAAGCTTCGTCCCTACCGATGGTGATCATCTTCCCGATCCCACCCGTTATCGCCATCTTGTTGGGAGTCTTGTTTATCTTGTTGTCACTCGTCCCGATATTTCTTATCCTCGTTCATATTCCGAGTCAGTTTGTCTCAGCTCCTACCACTGTTCACTATAGTCATCTCCTCCATGTTCTTCGTTATCTTCGTGGCACGATTACTCGTCGCCTTTTCTTTCCCCGTTCCAGCTCTCTCCAGCTCCAGTGCTATTCGGATGCTACGTGGGCGAGTGATACGTCTCCGACGTATCGATAATTTCTTATGTTCTATGCCATATTATTGATGATACCTACATGTTTTATGCACACTTTATGTCATATTCGTGCATTTTCTGGAACTAACCTATTAACAAGATGCCGAAGTGCCGGTTCCTCGTTTTCTGCTGTTTTTGGTTTCGGAAATCCTAGTAACGAAATATTCTCGGAATTGGACGAAACGAAGACCCGGGGGCCTATTTTTCCACGGAGCTTCCGTAAGACCGAAGAACATACGAAGTGGGGCCACGAGGTGGCCAAACCACATGGCGGCGCGGCCAAGGGGGCCCGCGCCGCCCGTGGTGTGGGCCCCTCGTCAGGCCCCCGACTCTGCCCTTCCGCCTACTTAAAGCCTCCGTCGCGAAACCCCTGATGCGAAAAACCACGATACGGAAAACCTTACTGAGACGCCGCCGCCGCCGATCCCATCTCGAGGGATTCTGGAGATCTCCTCCGGCACCCTGCCGGAGAGGGGATTCATCTCCCGGAGGACTCTACACCGCCATGGTCGCCTCCGGAGTGATGAGTGAGTAGTTCACCCCCGGACTATGGGTCCATAGCAGTAGCTAGATGGTTGTCTTCTCCTCATTGTGCTTCATTGTTGGATCTTGTGAGCTGCCTAACATGATCAAGATCATCTATCCGTAATACTCTATGTTGTGTTTGTCGGGATCCGATGGATAGAGAATACCATGTCATGTTAATTATCAAGTTATTACACATGTGTTGTTTATGATCTTGCATGCTCTCCGTTTCTAGTAGAGGCTCTGGCCAAGTTTTTACTTTTAACTCCAAGAGGGAGTACTTATGCTCGATAGTGGGTTCATGCCCGCATTGACACCTGGGACAAGTGATGTAAAGTTCTAAGGTTGTGTTGTGCTCGTTGCCACTAGGGATAAAACATTGGCGCTATGTCCGAGGATGTAGTTGTTGATTACATTACGCACCATACTTAATGCAATTGTCTGCGTTGCTTTGCAACTTAATACTGGAGGGGGTTCGGATGATAACCTCGAAGGTGGACTTTTTAGGCATAGATGCGGTTGGATGGCGGTCTATGTACTTTGTCGTAATGCCCAATTAAATTTCACTATACTTATCATGTCATGTATGTGCATTGTTATGCCCTCTCTATTTGTCAATTGCCCGACCGTAATTTGTTCACCCAACATGCTTTTATCTTATGGGAGAGACACCTCTAGTGAACTGTGGACCCCGGTCCATTCTTTAATACCGAAATACAAATCTGCTGCAATACTTGTTTTTACTGTTTTCTCTGCAAACAATCATCTTCCACACAATACGGTTAATCCTTTGTTACAGCAAGCCGGTGAGATTGACAACCTCACTCGTTTCGTTGGGGCAAAGTACTTTGGTTGTGTTGTGCAGGTTCCACGTTGGCGCCGGAATCTCCGGTGTTGCGCCGCACTACATCCCGCCGCCATCAACCTTCAACGTGCTTCTTGACTCCTACTCGGTTCGATTAAACCTTGGTTTCTAACCGAGGGAAACTTGCCGCTGTGCGCATCACACCTTCCTCTTGGGGTTCCCAACGGACGTGTCAACTACACGCATCAAGCAAATTTCACGGCGCCGTTGTCGGGGAGATCAAGACACGCCGCAAGGGGAGTCTCCACTTCTCAATCTCTTTACTTTGTTTTTGTCTTGCTTTATTTTATTTACTACTTTGTTTGCTGCACTTATATCAAAACACAAAAAAATTAGTTGCTAGCTTTACTTTATTTGCTATCTTGTTTGCTATATCAAAAACACAAAAAAATTAGTTTACTTGCATTTACTTTATCTAGTTTGCTTTATTTACTATTGCTAAAATGGCCAACCCTGAAAATACTAAGTTGTGTGACTTCACTAGCACAAATAATAATGATTTCTTATGCACACCTATTGCTCCACCTGCTACTACAAGCGGAATTCTTTGAAATTAAACCTCGCTTTACTTAATCTTGTTATGCGAGAGCAATTTTCTCGGTGTTAGTTCCGATGATGCTGCTGCCCATCTCAATAATTTTGTTGAACTATGTGAAATGCAAAAGTATAAAGATGTAGATGGTGACATTATAAAATTAAAATTGTTTCCTTTCTCATTAAGAGGAAGAGCTAAAGATTGGTTGCTATCTCTGCCTAAGAATAGTATTGATTCCCGGACTAAATGCAAGGATGCTTTTATTGGTAGATATTATCCCCCTGCTAAAATTATATCTTTGAGGAGTAGCATAATGAATTTTAAACAATTGGATAATGAACATGTTGCTCAAGCTTGGGAAAGAATGAAATCTCTGGTTAAAAATTGCCCAACCCATGGACTCGACTACTTGGATGATCATCCAAACCTTCTATGCAGGACTAAATTTTTCTTCGCGGAATTTATTGGATTCAGCTGCTGGAGGTACCTTTATGTCCATCACTCTTGGTGAAGCAACAAAGCTTCTTGATAATATGATGGTTAATTACTCTGAATGACACACGGAAAGAGCTCCACAAGGTAAGAAGGTAAATTCCGTTGAAGAATCCTCTTCCTTGAATGATAAAGTTGATGCTATTATGTCTATGCTTGCGAATGATAGGACTAATGTTGATCCTAATAATGTTCCATTAGCTTCATTGGTTTCCCAAGAAGAACATGTTGATGTAAACTTCATTAAAAATAATAATTTCAACAACAATGCTTATCGGAACAATTCTAGTAATAACTATAGGCCATATCCTTATAATAATGGTAACGGTTATGCTAATTCTTATGGGAATTCTTACAACAATAATAGGAACACACCCCCTGGACTTGAAGCCATGCTTAAAGAATTTATTAGTACACAAACTGTTTTTAACAAATCTGTTGAGGAAAAGCTCAATAAAATTGATATTCTTGTTTCTAGAGTTGATAGTCTTGCCTCTGATGTTGATCTTTTGAAATCGAAAGTTATGCCTAATAGGGATATTGAAAATAAAATTGTTACTACAGCAAATGCCATCCAAGTTAGAATTAATGAGAATATAAGATTAATGGCTGAACTGCGTGCTAGGTGGGATAGAGAAGAAAATGAAAAACTAGCTAAAAAAAATGTAGCTAAAGTTTGGACTATTACCACCACCAGCAATGCTAATGATTCATATGTTGCTGCACCTCCTACTATCAATGGTAAAATAATTGGTGTTGGCAATGCTTCTACTCCTAGTGCAAAGCGCGCAAAATTACCTGAAACTGCTAAAACTGCTGAAACTGCCTGTGATAAAACTGCTGAAATTTTTTCCAACCTTGGGGATGATAATCCCATTGCTTTAGATTGTAATGATTTAGATTTTGATGATTTCCATATCTCTGAAGTTATAAAGTTCTTGCAAAAACTTGCTAAGAGTCCCAATGCTAGCGCTATAAATTTGGCTTTCACAAAACATATTACAAATGCTCTCATAAAAGCTAGAGAAGAGAAACTAAAACTTGAAACTTCTATTCCTAGAAAGCTAGAGGATGGTTGGGAGCCCATCATTAAAATGAGAGTCAAAGATTTTGATTGTAATGCCTTATGTGATCTTGGTGCAAGTATTTTTGTTATGCCTAAAAAAGTCTATGATATGCTTGACTTGCCACCATTGAAAAATTGTTATTTGGATGTTAATCTCGCTGATAATGCTAAAAAGAAACCTTTGGGGAAAGTTGATAATGTTCATATTATGGTTAACAATAACCTTGTCCCCGTTGATTTTGTTGTCTTGGATATTGAATGCAATGCATCTTGCCCCATTATATTGGGAAGACCTTTTCTTCGAACCGTTGGTGCTACTATTGATATGAAGGAAGGTAATATTAAATATCAATTTCCTCTCAAGAAAGGTATGGAACACTTCCCTAGAAAGAGAATGAAGGTACCTTATGATTCTATTATTAGAACAAATTATGATGTTGATGCTTCATCTCTCGATGTTACTTGAGTTACACTTTCCGCGCCTAGCTGAAAGGCGTTAAAGAAAAGCGCTTATGGGAGACAACCCATGTTTTTACTACAGTACTTTGTTTTATATTTGTGTCTTGGAAGTTGTTTACTACTGTAGCAACCTCTCCTTATCTTAGTTTTATGTTTTGTTGTGCCAAGTAAAGTCTTTGATAGAAAAGTAAGTACTAGATTTGGATTATCGCGCAGTTCCAGATTTCTTTGCTGTCACGAATCTGGGTCTATCTCCCTGTAGGTAGCTCAGAAAATTACGCCAATTTACGAGCATGATCCTCAGATATGTACGCAACTTTCATTCAATTTGAGCATTTTCGTTTGAGCAAGTCTGGTGGCCTAATAAAATCCA
The DNA here is from genome assembly GCF_022539505.1 of Lolium rigidum. NCBI lineage: Eukaryota > Viridiplantae > Streptophyta > Magnoliopsida > Poales > Poaceae > Lolium > Lolium rigidum. Next base: position 58,333,139 of record NC_061511.1, on the reverse strand, counting down.
TCTTTACGGACTGTTCTGTTTTGACAGATTATGTCTTTTATTTCGCATTGCCTCTTTTGCTATGTTGGATGAATTTCTTTGATCCACTAATGTCCAAGTAGCTTTATGCAATGTCCAGAAGTGTTAAGAATGATTGTGTCACCTCTGAACATGTGAATTTTTATTATGCACTAACCCTCTAATGAGTTGTTTCGAGTTTGGTGTGGAGGAAGTTTTCAAGGATCAAGAGAGGAGTATGATGCAATATGATCAAGGAGAGTGAAAGCTCTAAGCTTGGGGATGCCCCGATGGTTCACCCCTGCATATATTAAGAAGACTCAAGCGTCTAAGCTTGGGGATGCCCAAGGCATCCCCTTCTTCATCGACAACATTATCGAGTTCCTCCCCGAAACTATATTTTTATTCGGCCACATCTTATGTACTTTGCTTGGAGCGTCGGTTTGTTTTTGTTTTTTTTGTTTTGTTTGAATAAAATGGATCCTAGCATTCACTTTATGGGAGAGAGACACGCTCCGTTGTAGCATATGGACAAATATGTCCTTAGGCTCTACTCATAGTATTCATGGCGAAGTTTCATCTTCGTTAAATTGTTATATGGTTGGAATTGGAAAATACTACATGTAGTAACTCTAAAATGTCTTGGATAATTTGATACTTGGCAATTGTTGTGCTCATGTTTAAGCTCTTGCATCATATACTTTGCACCCATTAATGAAGAAATACTTAGAGCTTGCTAATTTGGTTTGCATATTTGGTTTCTCTAGAGTCTAGATAATATCTAGTATTGAGTTTTGAACAACAAGGAAGACGGTGTAGAGTCTTATAATGTTTACAATATGTCTTTTATGTGAGTTTTGCTGCACCGTTCATCCTTGTGTTTGTTTCAAATAACCTTGCTAGCCTAAACCTTGTATCGAGAGGGAATACTTCTCATGCATCCAAAATACTTGAGCCAACCACTATGCCATTTGTGTCCACCATACCTACCTACTACATGGTATTTATCCGCCATTCCAAAGTAAATTGCTTGAGTGCTACCTTTAAAATTCCATCATTCACCTTTGCAATATATAGCTCATGGGACAAATAGCTTAAAAACTATTGTGGTATTGAATATGTACTTATGCACTTTATCTCTTATTAAGTTGCTTGTTGTGCGATAACCATGCTTCGGGGACGCCATCAACTATTCTTTGTTGAATATCATGTGAGTTGCTATGCATGTCCGTCTTGTCTCGAAGTAAGAGAGATCTACCACCTTAATGGTTGGAGCATGCATATTGTTAGAGAAGAACATTGGGCCGCTAACTAAAGCCATGAATCATGGTGGAAGTTTCAGTTTTGGACATATATCCTCAATCTCATATGAGAATAATAATTGTTGTCACATGCTTATGCATTAAAGAGGAGTCCATTATCTGTTGTCCATGTTGTCCCGGTCTGGATGTCTAAGTTGAGAATAATCAAAAGCGAGAAATCCAAAATGCGAGCTTTCTCCTTAGACCTTTGTACAGGCGGCATGGAGGTACCCCATTGTGACACTTGGTTAAAACATGTGCATTGCAAAGATCCGGTAGTCCAAGCTAATTAGGACAAGGTGCGGACACTATTAGTATACTATGCATGAGGCTTGCAACTTGTAAGATATAATTTTCATAACTCATATGCTTTATTACTACCGTTGACAAAATTGTTTCATGTTTTCAAAATAAAAGCTCTAGCACAAATATAGCAATCGATGCTTTCCTCTCTGAAGGACCATTCTCTTTACTTTTATGTTGAGTCAGTTCACCTATCTCTCTCCACCTCAAGAAGCAAACACTTGTGTGAACTGTGCATTGATTCCTACATACTTGCATATTGCACTTGTTATATTACTCTATGTTGACAATTATCCATGAGATATACATGTTACAAGTTGAAAGCAACCGCTGAAACTTAATCTTCCTTTGTGTTGCTTCAATGCCTTTACTTTGATTTATTGCTTTATGAGTTAACTCTTATGCAAGACTTATTGATGCTTGTCTTGAAGTACTATTCATGAAAAGTCTTTGCTTTATGATTCACTTGTTTACTCATGTCATTACCATTGTTTTGATCGCTGCATTCATTACATATGTTTACAAATAGTATGATCAAGGTTATGATGGCATGTCACTTCAGAAATTATCTTTGTTATCGTTTTACTCGCTCGGGACGAGCGTAACTAAGCTTGGGGATGCTTGATACGTCTCCGACGTATCGATAATTTCTTATGTTCTATGCCATATTATTGATGATACCTACATGTTTTATGCACACTTTATGTCATATTCGTGCATTTTCCGGAACTAACCTACTAACAAGATGCCGAAGTGCCGGCTCTCGTTTCTCGCTGTTTTTGGTTTCGAAATCCTAGTAACGAAATATTCTCGGAATTGGACGAAACGAAGACCCGAGGGCCTATTTTTCCACGGAGCTTCCGGAAGACCGAAGAACATACGAAGTGGGGCCACGAGGTGGCCAAACCACATGGCGGCGCGGCCAAGGGGGGCCCGCGCCGCCCGTGGTGTGGGCCCCTCGTCCGGCCCCCGACTCGCCCTTCCGCCTACTTAAAGCCTCCGTCGCGAAACCCCGATGCGAAAAACCACGATATGGAAAACCTACTCGAGACGCCGCCGCCGCCGATCCCATCTCGGGGGATTCTCGGAGATCTCCTCCGGCACCCTGCCGAGAGAGGGGATTCATCTCCCGGAGGACTCTACACCGCCATGGTCGCCTCCGGAGTGATGAGTGAGTAGTTCACCCCTGGAATATGGGTCCATAGCGGTAGCTAGATGGTTGTCTTCTCCTCATTGTGCTTCATTGTTGGATCTTGTGAGCTGCCTAACATGATCAAGATCATCTATCTGTAATACTCTATGTTGTGTTTGTCGGGATCCGATGGATAGAGAATACCATGTCATGTTAATTATCAAGTTATTACACAAGTGTTGTTTATGATCTTGCATGCTCTCCGTTTCTAGTAGAGGCTCTGGCCAAGTTTTTACTTTTAACTCCAAGAGGGAGTACTTATGCTCGATAGTGGGTTCATGCCTGCATTGAAACCTGGGACAGATGATGAAAGTTCTAAGGTTGTGTTGTGCTGTTGCCACTAGGGATAAAACATTGGCGCTATGTCCGAGGATGTAGTTGTTGATTACATTACGCACCATACTTAATGCAATTGTCTGTTGCTTTGCAACTTAATACTGGGAGGGGTTCGGATGATAACCTGAAGGTGGACTTTTTAGGCATAGATGTAGTTGGATGGCGGTCTATGTACTTTGTCGTAATGCCCAATTAAATTTCACTATACTTATCATGTCATGTATGTGCATTGTTATGCCCTCTCTATTTGTCAATTGCCCGACTGTAATTTGTTCACCCAACATGCTTTTATCTTATGGGAGAGACACCTCTAGTGAACTGTGGACCCCGGTCCATTCTTTAATACTGAAATACAAATCTGCTGCAATACTTGTTTTTACTTGTTTTCTCTGCAAACAATCATCTTCCACACAATACGGTTAATCCTTTGTTACAGACAAGCCGGTGAGATTGACAACCTCACTGTTTCGTTGGGGCAAAGTACTTTGGTTGTGTTGTGCAGGTTCCACGTTGGCGCCGGAATCTCCGGTGTTGCGCCGCACTACATCCCGCCGCCATCAACCTTCAACGTGCTTCTTGACTCCTACTGGTTCGATTAAACCTTGGTTTCTAACTGAGGGAAACTTGCCGCTGTGCGCATCACACCTTCCTCTTGGGGTTCCCAACGGACGTGTCAACTACACGCATCAGCGAGTGATCCTACGGATCGTCGTTCGCTTTCTGCTAACTATGTGTTTCTTGGTGGTTCGCTTGTTGCTTGGAAGACGAAGAAACAGGTCGCAGTTTCCCGTTCGAGTGTTGAGGCTGAGTTGCGGGCTATGGCTTTGTTGATTGCTGAGGTGACTTGGTTACGGTGGTTGCTTGCAGATTTTGGGGTCTCCGTTACGACACCCACTCCACTTTTGTCCGACAAGTACAGATGCTATCGGTATTGCACGTGATCCGGTCAAGCATGAGCTGACCAAGCATATCGGTGTTGATGCTTTTTACACACGTGCACAGGTACGGTGATGATGTTGTTGCGGTTCATTATGTGCCTTCGATTTGCAGATTGGCGGATTTCTTTACGAAGGCACGGACTCGAGCGCAGACATGATTTCTTACTCTCCAAACTCGGTGTTGTGGATCCACCATGAGTTTGAGGGGGGTGTTAGATGTATATATTTGTCTATTGTAGTTTCCCCATATGTTAGGGGGCTTTCTGCATATGTGCACCTGTACATGTACTATATATTGTGGCCTTTGGCCCCCTGGTAATACAACAAGCATATTTCCCTAACAACACCGTGCAGGAGGAATAAACTACTTTAATAACATCACTAGAGTAGCACACAGATATATTGTGATACAAAACATATTGCAATCATAAAGAGATATAAATAAGCACTTCACTATGCTCTTCATAACAGTGAATAAGTATTCTGTGAAATATAGCCTAAGAGACCCACACGGTGCACACACTCGTCACCTTTACACACGTGGGACAAGGAGTCTCCGGAGATCACATAAGTAAAACCCACTTGACTAGCATAATGACATCTAGATTACAAGCATCATCATATGAATCTCAATCATGTAAGGCAGCTCATGAGATTATTGTATTGAAGTACATAGGAGAGAGATGAACCACATAGCTACCGGTACAGCCCCGAGCCTCGATGGAGAACTACCCCCTCCTCATGGGAGACAGCAGTGGTGATGAAGATGGCGGTGGTGTCGATGGAGGAGCCTTCCGGGGCACTTCCCGTCCCGGCGGCGTGCCGGAACAGAGACTCCTGTCCCCCGCATCTTGGCTTCGCGATGGCGGCGGATCTGGAAGGTTTCTCGTACCGTGGCTTTTCCGTATCGAGGTTTTAGGTCAGGGACCCTTAAATAGGCGAAGAGTCGGAGTCGGAAGGCTGACGAGGCGACGACACAACAGGGGGGCGCGGCCCCCCCTCTGGCCGCGCCGGCCTACCATCTGGTGGGCCTGTGGCCCCCCTCTGGCGTCTCTCGGGTGTTCTGGAAGCTTCGAATGATCCTAAGATGCTGGGCGTTGATTTCGTCCGATTCCGAGAATATTTCCTTACTAGGATTTCGAAACCGAAACAGCAGAAAACGAAGAATCGGCCCTTCGGCATCTCTTCAATAGGTTAGTTCCGGAAAACGCATAAATATGACATAAAGTATGCATAAAACATGTAGATATCATCAATAATGTGGCATGGAACATAAGAAATTATCGATACGTCGGAGACGTATCAGACGCCACGGAAGCCGGACGAGCCGCGACGGCGCGGCGGCATCCCGGCGACGAATGAGCGGAGGTGACGGCGACGTGTGGTTGCGCGCGCACGCGGCGCTTTATAGCACACGAAGCGACGCGGCAAGTTTGGCGACAGGTGGCGCGGGGAAGCGGCGGGGCGTGGCACGTGGAAGCGGCATCTACACGTCGCACGCCGGCGGCGGCGGGGCGAGGCACGTGGAAGCGGCGGCGACACGTGGCACGGGGAAGGGACACGTGTGGCACGGCGGCGGCGGTGGCCAGTACATGGCGGTGGCGGTGGCGGCGATGGCCAATACACGGCGGTGGCGGTGGCCAGTACATGGCGGTGGTGGTGGACACGTGTGGCACGGCGGTGGCGATGGCACGCCGGCGGCGGTGGCCATTACGTGGCCTTTTTCTGATTTGAAATAAGGCGGGAACGAAATTTTAAAAAAAAAATTGGCCTTTGGTCCCGGTTTGTAATAAAAACCGGGACTAAAGGCCTATTTTGTGCGCGCAACGAAAATCGCAGCAAAATAGGCTTTTAGTCCCCGTTTGTATTACAACCGGGACCAAAGGGGGGCACTATATAACTGCTCCTTCGTCTCCGCGCGGAGACGAATGAACCGACGCCGCCAGGCTGCTTCGCCATGTCGATGATGCCGCCGCCGCCGCTCGACCGCCCGCGCGCGCCGCCTCTCTCCATTCGGCCGCGCTCACCGGCCTCACGCCCGCGCCCGATCCGTTCGGCCGTGCGCCGCCGCCGTCACCGGTCGCCTCGCCTCCACGCCGCGCCGCCCGCGTCACCCTCCTCCACGCCTACACCCCTGCCACCGCGCCTCCTCCGCAGGTAAGGCCCTCTCCCTCCTCCGGCCGGCCGACCGGCGGCCGGCCAAGTGTTCATCTTTTTTTTTGTTTTTTTATCTTAGTTAGATTAGAAATAGGATAATTAGTGTAGTTATGTTAGAAATAGTTCGAAAAGTAGTTAAAAAACAAGTTAGATTTAATTTGTGTCGGCGCCGCCCCCCGTGCGCACCGACGACCTAGACCGTGGCGGTGCCGAGTCTGTGGCGGTGCCGAGTCCGTGGCCATGCCGAGTCCGTGGCCGTGCCACCGCGACATAGTAGGGTCGCCAAATAGAGAGAAGAGCGAGAGGAGGAGCGCCGAGTCCGTGGCGGTGCCGGTAGTGTCGACGCCCATGCCGGCGCCCCCAAAATACGGTCGTTCAATTCCCGCTACCGCTCCCGCTGTCGTTCCCGACCCCCGATCCGGATCGATCGATCCGGGGTCGTGGAACGCGGTGTCAACCCCGAACCCCGAACGCGGTCGTGAAATTATATGTTAGAAATTGTTAGTAAAGTTATTTTACTTAGCACAATATTATGATTTTTTTATTTATGTTGGTACATATATATATATGATTTGGTTTCGTAGCTACGATGTCGCGACAGCCGCCGCGCCGTGGTGTGACTATTCTAGAGGAGATGCAGCAGATGGGGGAGGTTCGGGACTGGGCTCCGCCGGGGTGGCACTGGGAGGTCTTAGCTTCCGGGCGCGCTCCTTGGTGCGGAATCCGGGTCCCGTCGTCGACCCGGATATTCTCTGGTGGAGGTCTTATGGGCCACGGTCGTTTCAGAGGGAGCCGGCCCCGCCGGAGGAGGTAGCTCAGCGGATTGCAGCGGAGGACGAGCACGTTCGCCGTTACATGTATGCGTTAGACACCCTGTATAGTACCGAATGGTCAGTTATGCAGGGATCTCATGTTAGCTATGCTCCCGTTACTGTTCCGTGGCTTTGGGGGTTCACCCGGCGCGGCTCAGGACCCGGTCGGCGCGTTATGAGACCCGGTCGGCGCGGTTGAGAGGTTGTAGTAGTGATTGATGTATTAGGGTTAAATAAACATGAACCCGATCTATGTATGCATGTAACTGCACTATTTGCTTTCAGCACTATATTATCGATCCTTAGTTAAGAACTACATATGTAACTCCATTTTCAGTTTTCTGCATTATCCTTAATTTGGTCATACGATGGTTCCTATATATAACTTGCAAGTTGTTGTAGAAAGCATGGACGGATACAGAGACGAAGCCACAGAAAAATTCATGGCTGACCTCATAGCCAACGGTACTCTGGATGATCGCGACGACGACGTTATTCCAGATGATGGCGGTGACGATGTCACCGCAACTTTTTGAATGACTCCGGTGAGGGAGCGGAGAATATTGAGCGAAGAGAAGATGGCTACAATGAGGAAGAAGATCCTAATGGCTCTGGTGAGGAAGAAGATCATCATAATGGCTCCGGAACCGTAGTTATCACCCAGGTATATAAATCAAGCCGCTGCTGATCGACTAGATGCATTAACTAGTTAAATTGTACTGACGATGAATTATTTCTTTTTTAGCCCTCCGGATCGAGCACTTCTTCTGTAAAGTCGAAGAAGCGAGGCCCGGCCAAAAAGTTGGACAACGGTGTTAGGCACGACATCACCCATATCGCTAAGGATGGTAAACCGATTGCTCCCGAGAACCATGCAAAGTCATTTATAGCTCAATGCGGAGTGCTTGTTAGGGACCACGTCCCGATCACCGTTCGAGATTGGAACAAGCCGAAGGGACTAGTGCTGTCTGCAGAGGAAGAAGCTCAAGGTCTTTATATCGATGATGTAGCCAAAGACAGCATTCTGACCAAGCTCATGGCACATTTCAACATAGTACCTCCAGAGGGGGATGCCGATGAAAAGGCAAAGATGGAGAAGGCAGTCCGCGACTTTGCCAAGAAGAAGATGGCCAAACTATTCAAGAACCACAAGAAAAGATTGCGCGGCCTTATCAAGAAAGACGAGACTCCGGACAGTGAGAAGGTAAAAAATCACTGGGACGAATTTGTGAAGTACAGCACGGAGTCAGAAGAATTTCAGAAAAGGTCGGAAACAAATAAGGCAAATGCTGCATTAAAGAAATATCACCAAGTTATGGGTCCAGGTGGATACATGGCTAACCGTCCTAAGTGGCAGGTAGCTAAGGCGGAACTGACCAGGAAAGGGATCCGATTAGGGACACACAGTTGGACAGAACGGTCGAAGGAGTGGTTCTACGGGATTGGGGGAAAGTTGGATCCAGAAACAGGGAAGTGCATCTATAAGAAAGCTCATCTGAAGCAGCCCATTGAAGCCCTGGAACAAGCACATAAGGACGTGGAGGAGGGGAGGTTCCAGCCCGAAAGAGAGAACGATGAGCTGACACGTGCCCTTGGGAACAAAGAACACGGCGGACGAACACGGGGCATAGAAGGCTCCGTTTCGTGGAAGTATGGCTTTCCTGCGGAAAGGAAGAGATTTCCTGATAAAAGCCATGAGAGGAGAAAGGCAAGGAAAAAAGACCGCATAGCGTCCTTAGAGGATTCTATGAGCACCATGAAAGCCCAATTAACCATATTAACCCAAGTACTTACATCCCAGATGGCTCAGGGGCAGGCTGTAGGATCTTGCATTGCTCAATGCTATCGTCCCGCTGCAATCTCAACACCGGAAAATCAGCGTGGCTTCCACTCAGCAGGTGGATAATGATGATGATGACCTGGTGGTCGAGCCTCCTCGCTACCCCCCCCCGTGGATGATCTCACTGAGAGACGTCCTTGTGAGCTGCATGTTAAGGTTTTCAACCTATCCTTCAAGGCGGCGGTCGGCATCCTCTTACCTACAAGGACTTACCATTGCCGTCCGGTCCAAGACGACTTTGCTGTTGTGATGGTGGATGAAGTGTTGAGAGATTATGAGGAGTTGGTGCTTGAGCACCCCTGCAGGTGAAGATGGGGAAATCAAAGAACCGGGAGAAGCCCGTAGAACCACCGTGCAATGGCGGAAGGAGAACATTGTGTTTCCAGGTGAGAAGCCACCAAGCAGGCCACCTCGTCCGCCTCCTCCGCCACCTGCGCAGTCTCCTCCGCGTGATGATTCTCCTATGCGCGATGATGATTCCCCTGTGCATGAGCAGTCTCCTCCGCGTGACAATACTCCGCCGCCTCCTCCTCCTCCTCCTCCTCGTCAAGAGACTCTGCCGCCTCCACCTAAGCAAAAGAGGAAGCTAACCGCGGCACCTCCTACAGCTCCGAAGAGATCATCAACTCCAATGAGGGCAGAGACTCCAGAGTTGTTACCACATGAGCAGACTGATGAGCAAAAGGCGTTTCTTGCGCCGAAGAAGACGTTTATTGCACCGCATACAATGAAGCACTTTGCCGAGACGAGAATAAAGAGAGCTGAGTCGAGAAGTGATCATGACCGCTCTCTTGGACAGTCCTATAGAGCAGGCAAAGCAAAAAATGTCGCCCAGCTTGGACATCAGGACAATCAGTCCATACCCCACTTCGTCGTGCAATCCTATGATGATCCAGAGACGGCATCGATGATCGAACGGGAGGCTAGACGTCAGGGAGCAGATGTTCAGTACAAAGATTACTATCCAACGGCTCAAGTCGTAAACAAGTATAGATACGGATGTGATCTCGTCAAAACTGGCGAGCTCACGTGTCTAGGGACTCAGATGCGAAGGTTGCATGAATGGTACCTGAAAGCCTGTCGAAGAGGTGATCGCTACCTCACGGTGTATCTTAGAGATGAGCATTACTTTCGGGGGCGGGAGGAGATAAACCTTGAGTTAGAAGAACTGTTTCAGTTATTCAATCAAGACGTCCTCAACAAAGTTGTCATCGGTTGCTACTGCCTGTAAGTGATTTATTTATGTAATTAAGTCTGTAGCTCAGCTCATTCATTTGCACTAACAATTATCCTCACTATATTCTTTGTGTACGCTATATATTAATTATGCAGAATGAAGAAGCTCGAATGCAAAAGAGGCAAGCTTCACGAGCTAGGGTTCATTGACCCAGACACAGTTCATGAAGTTATGGTTCGACAGCACCCCCAGGACACAGAGGACAACATGCTAATATTTTTAGTGAAGCAAGCAAACAAAGAGGATATATTCTTTCCCTACAACTTCAAGTGAGTGTTATATATAACATACATTATGCTTGTGCAGCTTCCACTTTATTCTCGTAATCATTGAGCTATGCTTGTGCAGATTCCACTTTATTCTTCTAATCATTGATCTTCACAAAGGAGTCGTAAATGTCATGGACTCGAAACGTAAAGAACATGCGGAATGGACGGACATGGCTACCATCCTCCAGAGGTAATTTCAATCAATTTCGTATTGGCATCGTCATCTGTTCTAATTCGACGATATCATCAACTAATCAATAACTCATTTACTCATTTTTTTTGCCGGGCATGGCTTGGAAACGGTTCATCAATACTGTTCCGGTAAATGGAAACCGGAGCTTACATTTAAAGATTACCCTGTAAGTAGTACTATATATATAGCTATGTCCGTGAAACTCTATGATATTTTCTTTCAATATGATGCTTGATTATTAGTTTGATCGAACTATTTTTTTGTAAAGTGTATGAGGCAGGAACCCGGGAATAACTTATGTGGATACTACGTCTGCAACTTCATTCGTGACATGGCCTGTCACAGGGATGCGGAGGAAGCTATAATCCACACTCGTGTACGATAACAAATTTTCACAATTAATCTTAGTACCATCAATTGTATTGAGTTCCATTCATATATATATATATATATATATATATATATATATATATATATATATATATATATATATTGATCTCCTTTTTAAATATAGATGATACGCCTGCGGGATACTCTCATAACGGAGGATCGCATACGAGCATTTCAAGTGGAAATCACGGGATTCTTTCTTACCGAGGTCATTGCCCCAACTGGAGAGCACTATCGGGAGGTCGTAGATATTGAGCAACTTCGTAAAGGCAAATAGATTTAGTAAAGAGATCCGACTTTATATTGTAAATATGCATGCATTACGTGTACCGTTGACGATGTCTATATATTCACGACGATATTTTGTGGTTTCTTGAATGATATATGCATTGTTGAAACTCTGCCGCGGCAGAGAAACGCTGCTCCACCCTAAACCTGTGCCGCGGCAGAGAAATAGCAATTTTCTGCCGCGACAGAGAACCTCCAGGCCCGGTTCGTACCACGAACCGGGACCAAAGGCCCTCCACCGCGAGCGCCCTGGCCCACCACGTGGCGACGCCTTTGGACCCGGTGCAACTTTGAACCGGGATTAAAGGGGGGACCCTTTAGTCCCGCCTTGTTGGTCTCGGTTTGCAAACCGGGACTGAAGGCCCAAACAAACCGGGCCTGTTGCCCCGTTTTCCACTAGTGCACGTAGCCCGGTGCCTATGGGCCTACTTCTACTAGCTGAGCCGGTGCGGGAATGTGTCCTCCGCTCAGGGCTCGTTTGGTTACAGGAAACCCGGCAGAATCCCGGCGGATCCCGGCCTTTCTCGGGGGAATTTTTCCCCTAGTCAGGAGGTCGGGAAAATAATCCCAAAGGTTTGCTCCTGTTTCTGTCTATTCCCAGACGGAAATATTTACCCTGGAAAGTTTGGCCCGAACAGCCAAACGAGCCCTCAGACCCCTCCCGTTTCCGGGCCTTGGTGCTACCCAAGTCAGTGGCGGAGCCAGCATGTAGTGATTGGGATCAAATGAACCCAATGGATCCGTAGCTAGACTACTACTTAGCACCTTATAGCACATAGTTTGGGCGAAATTGCATGGGTGAACCTGGGAGCAAGCGCACCCTATATTAAAAAAAAATTAATAATTCAGAAAAAGGTCAAAAAAATTCAAATCTTTTTGGGAATCAAAGATGATCATGTATTGTACTCGTACACAAAAGATTCACCATGGAATACCTTCTCTTGTTTCCTGGGTGAAAAAAACAGACTTGGAGGTCCTATATTAAAGTACTATTCACGCTATATTCGTCATAGATTTGTTTTTTTTTTGCCTGAAGTCAATGTGAAACATTTCTTGGCCAAACAAATTTATACGAGTACAATACTTGATTATCTTTGATTCCCAAAAGAATTCGAATTTTTTTGACTTTATTTAAAATTACTACATTTTTTGAAATATATAGGGTGCGCCTGCACCCGAGAGCCAAAAGTCCGGGTCAATAGTTTGGGCATGTAGTTTGAGATAGATGAACCCAATGCTCAATTCTACTCGCTTCACCCTTGCCCGAGTGTATGCTGGCGGGAGAATCCATCTGTGGCGAGGTACCGGCCAGTTGTGTACCATCGTGGTGGCGGCGACCAAAATAATTTCATGATCATGATGTGACTTTGCCGATCCATGTGTTTTTGCTTTTGCTTTGCCATCTACAATGCAGAGTAGAATTCAACGCATTTATATGGCCAACGTTTTCGGCAATCATTGTAAGAACTTGCATAGAATCAAGAAAAAAAAGATATGCCTGACCATTTCATTTTTGTAAAAAGGAACACATTATCGCCACTACTTCCATGGGAAGAAAAGATGACAACATGGTGACCCATTATATCCTACGATCATAGTATAGTGGCTGATAAGTTGAGACGTATGCACTTACTAGCGATGATTTAGAAATGCTACATACACAAGGACAACTGTCAATCCATGTTTGGACGTATACAATCTATATATTTGGGAGGTTCTAGAAATGTTGAGAGCTTTGCAAGAAACTAAATATTTTGGATGAAAGTTTCTACAAAAAAAAAAACTACTACTTACTATCATTCACGAAATTTTTAGAAATATCGTAACTTAATATTGAACATGACATATGTTGAGTAAAATCTTCATGCATAAGTATGAACTACCCATATCATCAAGAATTAAATATTAGGAAATGTATAGTTTTGGCCAAAGACTGCGTTCGTAAAAGTTTGGCTAGAAACAATAAAGGTCAAGGTACTGCTTACAAATAACTTGAAAAATGTTCATGGTAATCGTACAAAAGAATAATAATTCTCAATGAACTGTATAGAATTTCCAAACGATACTTAGGCATGTGAACCTCCGTGATAGAAAAATAGGTTTGCTTAGTCTAATGTAAGTAAGATATTAACTGTCATGTTCCTAACTTATGTTTGAATTTTTACGTAAATGTAGTTGTCTATGTTTCTAGGTAATTGATTTTTTTACGAGGTAGTCAGTTGTATAGCTCATATATGTATGTTTTATAAATCATGATTCGATACACAACGTCCTAAAGCCTAAAAGTTTCTCAAGTATAATCACAATGATTTTGTTCTGTCCATTCTGAGGCTTTCGAGTTATTCAAGATTTATACATGTTATGTTTAGATTGACATGAAAACAAACAATGTATAAGATCTCAGGTTTTGTAAGCAACAATTTGAACTTCTATGTAATCAACATATTCTGAAGTTAGCTCGCTCGCTTCACATATCCAAATGCAAAAAAAAAAGTTTCCTTTGGACATGTTTGTGTTGCGATACTTGATTCTATATGGTTATATGATTCACAACTTTGTGCCACGGTTCCTCCATCCCTCTAGGTTTTGAAGCATTGATTTTTGGTTTCCGTAATTTTTTTGCTCAACTCTTGCTTTGGATCGGTTTTAGAAAATTCAGGATTTCTCGACAATCAAAAGCATATTAGTCATATGATTTTGGATTTAATTAGCAGCATGTGCGTCTATCGTAATAACAACTATACATTTCAAGGAAATTGTGTACTGGTGTATTTAGAAAATAAATGAGGTATATATATCCACTTTTAAAAAGGTACATGCATTGGTATACATTCTGCCGGTTAGTATCCTAACTTATAGGTGGGAGTGGTGTTTTGGCACCCGGGAGCATATGCTCCCGGTTTTTATTTTACTTTAAATACATTAATAGGCTAATTGCTGGCTAGTTGATTGCTGGCTATTTGATTATGTAAGTAGCTAACTAGTCCAACATACTCAATGCTTGTATTGGTCCATAAGGTGGTTCTCTACAACACCGGCACTTAGAGCATCTCCAGCCGCGTCCCCCAAAGCGTCCCCCAAAGGGATTTGGGGCGCGCCGGACAAAAAAACCGTTCCAACCGTTCCAGCCGGACAAAAAACCAGGGGACGCACCGGGGACGCCGGACACAACGAAAAGCGAGGCGGGCTCCCACATGTCGGCGTCTATTTGCATAAACTGTTGGTTCGCGCCTCTTTTCTCGTCGCTCCTTCCTTCACGCGCCTCCCACCCCACCGCCGCCGCTGGATTTCCCGGCCGTTTGGGCGTCTGATCTCTGCTGAGAGTCGGCACCGTTGTCGCGGCTGGGGCTCCCGCCGGTCGTGGCGCCGCCGCCGCGTCGCCAGCGCGTCCCAGAACGCGCCGTCAAATCCGCCCACCTCCGCGCACAGAAGGTGCTCGACGACTTGCCAGGTAGGCGCGATTGGCCGCTGTTTGTTCCGTCGTCTGCCTCGGCGCAATTTTAACCATTGATTTTGCTTTAGCCATGGACAGCGACGATGAGATGGTTGCCCTCGCTCGCCGGAGGACGAGCAAGCCTTCGACGACGACCCGCGGGAGCATTTGCTCGATCATCGCGTCCCTCCGGGACATGCTTGACGCCGAGGCGGAGAAGAGGAAGAGGCCGCGCCGCGGAGGATCAAGGCCGGGAAGAAGGAAGTCGAAGCCCCGGCAGAGGATGGAAGGGCATGCCATGCTGCACAACGACTACTTCGCCGACGACGCAACACAGGCCGACAATTTTCGGCGCCGGTACAGGATGAGCAAGGGCCTGTTCATGAATATCCTCCACGGCGTTCGAGAGTTCGACCCCTACTTCAAGCTCAAGCCCGACGCTGTAGGCGTTCTCGGGTTCTCGTCCATTCGAAGTGCACCGCCGCCATGAGGATGCTTGCATACGGAGCACCTGCCGATACACAGGACGACTGCCTTCGCATGAGTGAGTCTACTGCCATTGAGTGCATGTACAAGTTTTGCCGAGCTGTGGTGGGAAAGTTTGGCAAATACTACTTGAGAGGGCCAACTGAGGAAGAGACTGCAAGGATCATGGCACAAAATGCTGCCAGAGGATTTCCTAGAATGCTTGGAAGCATCGATTGCATGCACTGGGCATGGAAGAACTGCCCGTTTGCTTGGCAAGGTATATACAAAGGGCGTCATGGATATTGCAGTGTGGTGCTTGAAGCTGTGGCAGATTATGACATGTGGATTTAGCATTCTTTCTTTGGCATGGCGGGATCACACAATGACATCAACGTGTTGCAGCGGTCTCCGTGTTCAGCAGACTAGTGGAAGGGCATGCTCCACCATGCAACTATGAGATCAATGACCACCAATATACCAAAGGCTATTATCTAAAGAATTCCCACTTTGCTACACGACAGGAGGCTTGCAGGAAGGATGTCGAGCGGGCATTTGGTGTGCTTCAAGCACAATTTGCCATTGTCCGGTACCCTGCTCTAATTAAGCTGGTCTCACGACCAAATGTGGGAGGTGATACAGGCTTGTGTGATCATGCACAACATGATCATCGAGGATGACCGCAAGAATCATGTTAGGTCACATGTTGGTCCCTATGAGTGTCAAGGCCCTCTTGCGGAGGTTGATCATGAGTTGCCTGCAGATTTTGCTGATTTTCTCGCCATGCACGCAGAGATCCGTGACAGCAATGTGCATGAGCAACTTCAAGCTGATCTCGTTGAGCATTTGTGGAGGATCAAAGGAAATACCGTGGCACCTTGATGTAGCATCTAGCCCTATTTATTATATTTGATTACTTGTTTTATTGTTTGTTGTAATTTAATTTGAAAACAATCCTCGCAAACATTTTTATTCATATGCTACATTTGATAAATGGTTTATTATGTGTTAAAAAAAGTATTTTAAATGTTTGGGGGCGGCGTTTGGGGGACGCGGCTGGGGAGCGACGTCCCTCAAAGGCGGCACGAACAAAACACGTCGTCCAAACGTTCAATCCAGCGCGGTTTGGGGGACGGTTTGGGGGACGCGACTGGAGATGCTCTTATAAAGGTGTTTATAGGCCGTGAGGGATTAATGTTAGGCATGGCCTAACGTGCACGCCCATGGGTCCGTACAATGAAAGACAGGCGATCGAGGGATCAACTAAGGAAGAGAGACATTATAGAGTATGGTATGTGTACGCGTGCGTTCATAGGGTAAGTGTATGAACGTATTTGTGAGCGTCTACATATATATTTCGTCAATATATGGTGTGGCGAGACCACTTTTCAGCTTGTAATTCCCAAAACTAAGAGGTTTTTATCAATGAAATTCAGGTGGGGATTCTCTCCCCCCCCCCCGAAAAATTAAAAAAAAAACATATATATTTCGTAAAAATTAATCTTTTGATATTGTTGGTCAATAAATATATGTAAAAGGGTTGTTAGTAAAACTTCATCGATGTTAGGTTGCCGCTTGTGGAAGGCACGACTGTAGGGAACAATTGTTTCTTATCCATCTGGACTTTGGAGTTAATGTGGATATACTGTTTACCCCGTCTTCATGAACTATAAAAATATTTGTTTCAAAAAAAAGAGAAAAATTATTATAATATTCACTCCATCCATTCATTATGGTAATATGCACAAAATGAGTTAAAGTGTTAGGGTTAGGGTAATCTAGTGTTGGTGTACTCAAAATTTATTTATTATTCTTATTGCAATTCATCACATGCTGGGAGGCTTGGTCGACACTGAGTGATCTTCAGACTAAGAAAAATTTATTTTTGTAGAAAACCGGGCAAAGATTGCCTGCTCATTTATAAATGATAACATCTATTCCAAGAAATTGCGATATATTATTTAAAATTGCAATTTTTTTTGAAATGGTGAAATATCACCCCAGCTTCTGCATCCAAAGGATGCACACGACTTTTTTTATTAGATTATTTACAACACCTTACAAGAAGAAAGTCATGTAAAGTTTTCAGTATTACATGAAAAACTCTTGGACATATTATGTGATCTGGAGTGTAGAATTGATTCCAGGAGACACGTGCATAGCTACTGGTGTTACACATAAAAGCTTGCAGTGCTAAATTTCAGGCGTCGTTGCTCTTGAGTCCTTTGTATACTGAACAATTATTTGATCTTTGGTTAACTCACTCAACAAACATCCAATCACAAATAATCACTGAACCTGCAGTTCTAATCACATCATATACAGCATGCGCGTGTGCACAATGACAGAGGCGCCTCACCGAACAAAAAAGGCGGAACTTTCTACACGCACCACCGACATCACCGGAATCAAGAAGACACCTCGCAAGCTTCTCATACAAACTCGAAGCGCATTAGGAGCTTGACGGACCGCATCATCTCGCCATCACGGCCGCATAGCCTGACGGAGCGAATCCCATGCCGGAGCTCCCACACCGGCAGGCAGGTCTGGCCACCGAAGTCATCCTTCTGGTGGTTGTCCGACTCGTGCACCTCCACCCGCAGAAGGGCGAGCTCCGGCACCGCCAAAGGAAATACGAACTCGTGGTCCCACGTCGGTATCCAGTTGTCCATGATCACCTTCGTCTCCTCCATCCTAGTGTCTGCCATCACTCCTGCTATACCCACCTGCACTTACATTACCCATTTCTCCGTAAGTACCACATCACATTTCATCCCACTGGTTAATTGCTGGATGAGGCAATGGGCTTACCCTTGCGTAGAAGTCTGGTGGTGAGAACTTGTCGAAGTGAGTCTTGTGAAAGTCGAATCGCCATCCGTCTCCCATGTAGACAGTTACCTTTAGATGGTAGCAACATTGTGAGGAAACGAGTTACAGACTTTCAGTTAGTGTAACAAAACCGGCAAGACAGGGACACTGCATTTCAGAAGCAGTTTACGCTGGCATCTGTTAAAAAAAATCGCTTCACCTTTAGCCTTGTCTTCACTGGTAGATTAGATCTTGGATCAAACATTTTATCGCAGTTCGTCAGAAAATCGGGCTTTTTCACGTATCCGCAACCACCATTTGCTCGAAACATCCCTTGGGTCAGCCAAAGTTTCCTTCCATGGCCCTGTAGATGTCAGAAAATTGGAAATAGTTGGTTTCTGTAAAGTCAGTTCTGTGCATAATAGGACCATAATTGCTGAACATAGTGGGATATTACCTGCATGTTTGCTGCAACCATCTGAGCCCCATATCTCCAGCCCATTAGTGGGTTGTAATTGGAGGAAGTAATGCGCGTTGTCCGAGGGAAAATCCGAAGCAAGTTCTTCTGTGTAAACCTGAATAAATGTTACTCAAGATTTGTTAGTGTAGTACTGAATAAAATTTAATATAGGAAGCGCTGAAGAAATAAGTTCGCACAAAAAATAAACTTAAGTTCATCTCACTTGATAATTTCAGCTCCATGAGTGATTGTGGCCTTCTCATACGCCGTTTCGCCCAAGCTCATCCGCGATACCTTATCGGGATCAACCTTGAGATCCTCATCCATGTCGTGCTTCCTCCGGGTGAGACTGATCGCGATCAGGCGCTTGTACTCCATGTTAACCCCCTGTTGTGCTGTCTTCTCCATCTCTTCCTCTTCTTGCACGTACAGTTTGGTATCCTGCTCTGAAACCTACACATTTACAGCTGATACATCATGAGACCTGAAAATATTTCGGTTGTTCTATTGCAAGATTGGTGATCTCTTCATCACTGTATGTAAATGACATTAATACACTTGCGATTAAATTTATTTCAATGGCTTTTTTTAATCATTGTCGTCTGTACTAGTGTACTTTAAGTAATATCATTTTTTTGCCCCCGAGCTGTGGCCTTTTATAGTTTCTCTGCTATCCAAAGAAATATGGCCACATTTTACACATTACTTGTGACATCTTGTAGCAATGTTATTATTTTCATCGGGATGAAAAATTAAGTCCACTAGTAACTCACGAGTATGTACGGAAGCTGATTTTGCAGACAATTCGGACTCACAATTGTTAGTAGTTTGCCTCACAATGTCAAATTTCCTCATGTTCAGTCAAATTTTACGAATTGTGTCAATTCTGCTCATAGGTATGGCGCTCCACCACAAAGCTCCTGCTTAATATTGGATACACACAAACAAATATTGGTCGAGTTATCTACCTAGTCAGTGGTCATGTCAAATATTGGTCTTCATCGAAAAAACCAAGAGATATGGGTCTGCCTAGTTAGTTTGGGGAAAATGAAAAAATATGGTAGAATTAGTAACAAAATTACAAACTAAAGGTGAAATCTGGTAAAAATAATAAATGGAGTAAACATTATCAAAAGGAATAACTAGAGAGTAAAAAGTAGAATCTATTCCAATAATTTAGTTGCTAATTATTCTGTCAGAACTACATCATTAGTGGTACATTTAATATAATTTCAGTAAATAAAGAAAATAAAGGCCAAATGTGGCATAGTGGAGACTATGCCAAGTAATTAATACAAAACGGGGCGAAGTACCTCACGATTAACAGCCATGAGGGCCTTGTTATCCGGGATTTCATCCCCCCATACACTTTCCTCCTCCTCCGCGCCGCTGTTCTGTGCCTCCTCCTTGCTGCTCTTGGTCTGGAGGTACTCTTTCGGCGGCTTGGTCGATACGATGATCTTTCCCTTGAGGTCCTCGGGGGAGGGGAATTCCGACATCGCCTCGGACTCCGTGAGGTGGAGTGTGTTACCAAATGTTTCCTTGATCATCTGCGAAACATACATGATTATTTTTTTCACTAATATGAACATACGTGATTATCATCCAGTTGGCATTTAAGAAATTGTAACCCTGAACTTCAGAACCGAGAATTCAGCTGTGCAGGTATTGTTGTACCTTTGCTACTTTGGCTTGGAGATGGGGAGTGAGGTGGTCTTCGAGGGTGAGGATGACGGGGTAGGGGGAGGAGACGAAGGCGTGCTCCTTGATGGCCTCCAGGCATTTGTCCAGCTCCACCGGCGACGTCCATGTCCTGCAAAACGCAAATCCACTTCACTTTCATATCCAAAGGTTCCCCTTCACCACCGACCTCGTCGACGGCGTGTTGTATTGTGATCCAAATTCATATACTAAAGGGAGGCTAACTTCTGACGAGCGGAGCGAGGCCCGTCGCCGGAGGCTTGGGCCGAAGCGTTGGTACGGTACGGATCGTTGGCACCGCCTATATATATACATCTTGTAAGCCGCCGGCTAGGGTTGATCAGATTATAAGATAACCCACGACGTTTGTAAACACCTCCCGATATAGTGAAGTTTTGCTGGCTGGCGCCCGTGGTTTTTTCCCTTTCTGTGTTGGAAGGGGTTTTCCACGTTAAATCTTGTGTCCCCTGCGTGTGTTCTTGTTTCGTTCTTCGTTATTTGCTTATCGCTTTTATAACACGGCGAAAGCCCCCACGTCATCGTGGCACCTGCCTAACGTCATGCTTACGTAGGTCCAAGTGTACGAGCCAATTTTGCCGAAGAGTCAAAGGTTCAAAGAAGAGACAAAGGCCATACCTGCCGTGTAGGACCTCGACGTCGTCCTTGCCGGAGTTGGGCCATAAGTCAAGCTCGATGACCCTGACGCCGTCCTGTAGTGCCTTGACGATGGGGGCCTCGCTGCAGCCGCTGCTCAGCTGGTTCCCCGTCAGGTACGAGTTGTGGCCCGTGTAGATGAAGTAGTGCGACAGCGGTAGCGTCATGTCATCCTGAACCTGCGCGTGCATCCAAAGGTAGAAACATTTCAGACTTGGAATTTTGGAGCATATATGTAGGAACAAAAGACAGGGACAAACAAATCTTGAAGTACTGCGACAGCGGCAGCCTCATGTCATCCCGATCCTGCATGCAAGGAATCTGAACTTTGGAAAAATGTCTCTCCAATTCATAATGAGTGTCGAAGATTTTGTACTAATATAGTATAAAGTTTATACCAATTCACCGACGTTTATTTTAGATCGGAGGGCGTAGGGAACAAAAGTTCAAGGGTCCAATCCACACTAAGAAAGCTCCCCGATACCCAACTGAAGAGTACGGCCAAGAGGGCAAGTACAGTGGAAGCTACCAAGTACCTCCAACACCAAATCCAATCACAGTTCTTCATCGTGCAAGGTCGTAGTCATCACCAAGAAGTGGGGACATCCAAAGGTAGAAACATTTGAAATTTGGAGTTTTGGAAGATGTAGGAAAAATACAGGAACAAAAATTAGGGGCCAACATGTAGAAAAGCTCCAAGAAACAGATCCAGTCAGACTTGGACATCATGCAAGGTCGGAGTCACGGCCAGGGCTCCACAAACCAATTCACGTGGTTTTGTTTCTGCACCAACTGAACCAAAGTCATGGTAGTCCTGCATTTGCATATATTTTTCCTTCGTTTGAATGTCGTTTGTGGCCGGAATTATTTTTCGATAAATAAATGATTCAGTCGCAGTTCAGCCGTTCAGCGTCAGATGAGGTCAGACTGTCGGTGAAAAATAATCCAATAACACAGACAAGTGACACATCCCCACATCTCTAGTTCTCTACTGAAGAATCCATGTTGCAGTGTTTCTTCTATGGTTGGACACGTCGTCGCACTGTTGTTTCTACTAGTAGTACGTGTTTAGATTTAATTTTTCAAGAACGCCAGAACACTAACTGATAGCATGGGGGCAGGTGATACTTTTTTAGATATATTGGTTCAAGTACTTGTTTCTCGTGTACCTTAGTGTTCAACCTCACTTGTCATGCTTGATACCTTCAGTGATGAACTGATGATCTACGAACTACTCTTCAATCTAGACACACACAGTGGTTCGGCTTGATCACTTTAGACATGTTCAAACTGCTCCAAAGTGTTTGATTAACTATAGCCGCCCGTGTCATCTCCAGCTCCCTTCCTGCTCTCCTTAGTCCCAAAGTAGAGTGGCTAAACTTAAAAAGCATAAAGTTGATGATTCCCCGTCAACTGAGATTAATTAAACCTTGATTTGGTCGAGTTGCACTTGCACATCGTCATGTTGAAAACAACAAACATTTTTTAGTCAATAAGGGTGGTCATTTCTGTATCTAAAATCACACCTTCTGATGTCGAATCATGTAGCTAGTTGCCGCAGGATCTAGGGCCTAAAACTTGCAACATAAATTGGAGATTTCCCAAGAAAGATTTTTAAAAATCTTGATCAAGTGATGGAAAACAAATACAAGCCTCCAAAAAAACTAGTCCCCCCCCCCCCCCCCCACACTCGTCAATTGATCACTTAAATAATTATAAAGAAACCTTGAATAGCTCCACTTTCAGATAATGGTTTTTCGATAAAAACGCTTTTTTTATTTAGAAAGTATTACACCCGGTTTCTACATAGTTAGCATGCACACAACCTTACGAAGTGAAAAAACACCGAAAATGTCTGAAGTACACAACCAATACTAAAAATCTATAGCTACCTAGAGGTACTGTCGTACTGAAATATCCTAGGTCTCACTCTAGCATACGGTGACACATGCAAGCTGAACACTGCAGTATGATCCACATACATTGAACATTGCACATGTGCCTAACTGTTCATCCAGAGTACTCCTGTCCCTGATTATGAGCCACACCTACAACATTGTAATTAATTGCAAGTTGACTTGAATGCCCAATGTTAATGTTTTACAGAAACCACCTTATACATCTACAATATTAATATCCTAGATTCTGAAAAGCAAATATCCATTTTGCTTGTTGCTGGCCTATTCTGACCAGGAATCAATCAACTGAAGTTATTTAAGAAGAGGAAAACAAAATCAGCTGTCTACCGGTACCCTGTTTCGAACATTCCAATGCACTGCTGTAACCTATATAAGGTCCACGCATGCACAAGTACAAAAAATATATCAGAATCTGTTTCGGGAACCATCGGAAATCACGGAACTTTTCATCCAAAAGTGCTCCGTCTTAGTAAAAATTTCAAGAAAACAATAATTTTAGTAGTACGAGGGAATGGGTCGAGCTCTGTGTAGCTTACCCCTCGGCGAGGATGGAGGGCGGCGTTGGCGTCGCTGGAGAGCCAGCGGTGGAAGCCCTCGACGGTGAGCCCACCGCCGCCCTTCTTCAGCAGCTTCTGCTCCGCCGCGAACGCCATGACCTCCCTTGCCGCCTCCTCCACGTCGTCGTCGCCGGTCTCCCCCTGCACCTCGCGGAGGAACCTCCTGAGCGCCTCCTCCCCCAGAACGCCGCTGTCGTCGCTGGCGTACGCCTGGAACAGGTCGCCGATCGCCTCCGAGGGCTCGTTCGACGCCGGCCGGAACCGCCGGCGGAAGCAGCACACCCTGTACGTCGTCATGGCCGCGCACTGCCTATAGGAGCCGGATTAGTCTACAGCTGCACACGTCGAGTGTAGTAGTAATTAAGTTTGGTGCGAGTATGAGCGCTAGCTGGTGCATATCTCTCTCTGTATATGGTGTGTGCGCGTGAGGCAGTTTCTGTTTATATATACAGGCCTTGATGGGAGGCGACAAGAGCATCTCATCACCTAGCGCATGTGTGAGAGGTGATGAAAATAGTTGAACCAACTCGGCCCTAACACGTGGATGTAGGCCCACATGCTGAATGAAATTTTCCAATTGATCGAGGACAGGTTCTTCTTACAGTATTATTGTTGTTATTTTTCTTCTTAATAACAATAACAGTAACAATAACCGATTTGCATTTCTTTTGAAGAAATAGAATTTTATACTATTACGTATGATCAACTTGATTCCATGAGTTCAGTGTTATTTCTAACAAATTCGACCAGACTTCTTCATCGCACTAGCTCTTGACTTGTCATACAATCACTCTAGTAGTCTAGCTAGTTGGCTGACGTAACGCTCTCCTCCTGCTACACCAGAATAGCTGGTTGGAGTTGGCTTAGGTTGGGCGCCGGAGTAGTTCTAGGTGTAGATCTGTAGATTTCTAGTTGTTTTGTGGCGTTCTGCCACTGTTTGGGCATATGTCCCATAGAGGAGATGGAAGTCTGGATCCTCGCCGCCGGATCCAGGCTGGTCTAGGGCTGTTGCTGGCGCTATCTCTGCTCCGGTGGTCGGAGGGAGGTGCGGCAGGTAGCGGCGCCGTCTTCTTCAATAAAGCTGCGGCGACTGGTTCTTCTCCCTCCCTCTGCGGTGAAGACGAAGCTCCCCAGGCCGGCCATGGTGGCGAGGTGGGGATTCTTCTTCGTACTGCAAGGTGCGCTTCTGTATCTCTCCTGGCCGGCCGTGGTGGCGAGGAGTGGATGAGTGGTGTGCTGTTTTTGGATCGAGGCAGAGGATCTAGTCTTCTCTGTCGACGGGGCGTGTGGTTTGTGGTTGTTAACCTGCAACTTCTCCTTCCTGGCCATGGTGGCCAGAAGAGAAGCGGTGGCGAGGCACTCGCAACCACGGCCTCGTCGGCTTCGCTCGCAGGTGCTACGGAGATGCAGATCAAGCACTCCTTCGAGCGAAATACATGGTGCTCTTCCTCGACACCATGATCCTTGGCCGGCAAGGCGGCCCTTCAACAACCTCCATCGCGGAGGCCCTTCTGCGCTCGGTTCGTCGGAGCTCAGCACTTCTCCACCGACAAGTGGTGCGTCCCCGGAGGAGGAGGAGTGACCGGCGGATCAGATGCTTCACCGGAAGTATGCTCTTGAGCAACTTGGCATCGCATCTCGACGGCAACGTTTGGAGATTGCCGGCGAGTGGTGGCGGAGACCCCCAGGGACATGATTGCTTTCCTAGATTTTGTCCTAGGGTGTTTTTCATAATTTTTGAGGATCTTTCTTCAAATTCCTGGTTTCTCTGTGCAATAGACGCCAGAGTTCCTCTTTGTAAAATGTACCTGCCACGTGTGGACTGAATGAAAATCTCTGGGGCCTTCTAGGCCCTATCTCTGTTCAAAAAAAAAAACTCTAGTAGTCTAGTGGCTTCACATTGAACGAGAGGGGAAGCTTTGGTAGCCACTCCCTTTGTCCGGAATTCTGGTAATGGTCAAAGTCAACATTTATAAATTTTAACTAAGCATCTAAGAAAATAGTACCAACATCAATACTCCCTCCGTCCGGTTTTCATGGCATACACGTATCTTAAGATCGTCAATTTGACTAATATAATGTAAGATTACACTACAAAAAGTATACCATTAAAAAGTAACATCTGAACTTTCCAATGATATGTATTTTATACTATATATCTTATATTACGTTGGTTAAATTAGAGACATAGGGATACGCGTAGGACCTGTAATCCGGGACAGAGGTAGTAATATAAAATATATATTATTTAATATCATTGTAGAATATATTATATGTATTTGGTGGTATATATGTTGATATTTTTATCTATATATTTGATCAAACTTTGTAAATTTTAACTTTGACCAAACTTAGAATGCAGGCTAATTATATATGGACAAAGAGATCAGTATATATGAGCTGCAGCAGAACAAACACGATTAGACTGGATTATCAATATCAAGGTGGACTGAATTTCCAAGAGGGTGATAACGACTTTGGTGGATTATCAATGCATTAGAACAGTCCTAAAGAAAAGCAAGCGAAAAGATAAAGGTGCACAAAACAATCTTACAAAGAAGCAGGTATACCTCACCCACCGGTGAAGGATTTGAATCGATTCAAATGGTTCTTTGCTAGGAGATTCTTGATTACAAGAGTTCTTTTTCTTGACTCAAATCCTACAAGGAAATTACAAAAATATGCACTGACACGTGGCCCTAGGCCTCACATGTCATCTACAACTTCTTCCAGCGTTTCTTACTCGCATATACGGCGGTCCCGGTGGTACGGTGTACATCTCTTGTTTAGTTGCCGAGTCAATTTATTGACACGAAAGGTGAAACTATTTTATGTTAGTGGAGCTAGCGGATAAGGTCATGTTGCATCTGCATGAGTGTTCACGGGACCAACCAGAAAATATAAAATGAGTACATATTTGACCGCGTTGTGTCTTGTTTAGCAGTAGCTATCCATCCATCCACCAAGCATGCACGATTCTCGCTGGTTAATGGTTCGCGCTCGATGCATATGGCGGTCCCGGTCGGCCACACACTCAGGTTATACGACGATCCATGCATGCCACCCTGAGCAACTAGCTAGCGCTCCGACGATCGCCTGGCGCCCACGTGGATGGGCCTTTAGTCGCGGTTCGTAAGCAACCGCGACTAAAGGGTGGGGGCTTTAGTCGCGTCTATTTGGTCGCGGTTGCGCAACCGCGACTAATGGCAGTTGCGAACCGCGACCAAAGGCTCTTTTTCCACCAGTGTAGCATGCGTTTGTCTGTTACTCATTTCCGGGTAGATGCGGCTCGTGAGGTGTCCGAATGGCATTTTTCAGAATACTGTGGCGGCAGCAAGGACGGATCGATCTTCTTGTGCTCGATCGTCAGTTTTGTGGCCGTCGTTGTCGTCTCCGATCGGGGTAAGGGGACTGGGGCCAAATGTGGAACACATGCCATGGAGCCTTTCTGAAGCTGCATTTCGGTGTCGCTTGCCAAACTGTGACCCCAATCGGCCCGGCCGGCTTGTCGCCGTCGGGGATCGGTCCATTGATCCCACTTTTTGCAACACACACACACACGTTACATCGCCTATAATGTGAGGGGTACGTACGTGTACTCTGCTCGTACAGTTAACTGAAACCCAGCCCTAACTGAATGACAAGCGATAGCATGTTAACTGATACCGACTTAGGGAAAGGGGGAGATTCAAGACCCAACATGATCATCGGGCAAATTAAACACTTCGATTGCTTTTATCGGAACAGGGAAGAAAATTGTGTTACTACTACTGATGGACAGCTAATATGGCTTACACGGCTGCATGCATACATGCACTAACTCCTATCAGAAAGCAGTTGGAACTGAATCTTCCAAATTATCAAGTGCTGCAAGGTAGGTTGCTTTGCTGGTGTGGCGATGTTCCCTGGAGGGGGCTGGTGGTGGTTTTGCCACTGTTTGGTTTCATTGTGAAGAAAAGTGCATTTGAATGGAGCCTAAGTTTTGGACTGAATGGAACTGATCCTACATTAAGGATCAATGTAGGATGCAAGGTCCTAATCTAGCCTAAGTTTCGGACTGAATTGGAACTGAGTCCTAAATTAAAGCCGAATGCAAAGGTGGTGATCCTTGGATACTACCCTCTGACGATATTTAGTTCAGTTACATGACAAACTATTGAAAAAGAATCACTTCATTTGATTAAGCTATAGAGGGGCACAAGTTCCCCTATTGGTCCATCTCTATCTTGCGTGTCCTTGCAACAACAAAAATATATCTCGTAGGTATGTATACGTAACTCCCCAACCTCCCGTAACTCCCCAGCCCTAAACGCCGCCGCCGCCGCCTTTAGCGCCGCCGGGGCAAAGACCCTCGGGGCGTGGCGGCGGCGGGGGCCCTTCCTCGTCGACGCCTGGTGGACGGCGGCCGGATCCCCTTCCTCGACGCATGGCGGGCGCGCGGATGGGTTGGGCGGCGGCGGCCTGCGATGCGCCCCCTTCTCCTGTCAGCTCTCCCTTGGACGGCGCGGTTGGGATGGGCGGCGGCGGCCAGCGCTGCGGCCTCCCTCCTCCCGTCGGCTCTCCGCAGCACTCCGACAGGGGCTGGTGGTGGGCGGCGGCCAGGCTCATGGCCTGCGCCAATTTCCCCCGCCTCTCGCCGGTGAGTGGAGGCGATCTCGGGCTTCACCCGCGACACGAGGTCGCCCGGGGCAGCAGCCTTGGGTAAGACGGTGGAGGTGGCTCTCTTCTTCGCCGAAGAGGGTTGGCCTGCGGTTGGTGGTAGTGGATCTATCGATCTATCACCGCGTTCCGGCGGCAAGATGGAGATGCTTGGAAGCCGGTGACGGAGTCGCCGGTGGAGGGTTGGAGTGGCCAGCCCGGGATGGTCGCCGACGTGGGGGTCCGACCTGAATAAAGGCGGTGGTCCTATGGTCTCTCTTGCGTGTAGAGGAAGACCTACCGGAGGCCTGGACTCGTGATCTAGCCGGAGTGTTGAGTTCCGGAAGGCTCCGCCGGCGAATGTAACAGTGCTTTTTGCCTGGAGTTTGCTGGATCGGTGGTATTCGGTCGTGCGCACCCATGCTTTTATTCCGACCGATTGGTTCTGGAGGGAGCGGCGCGAAGCTCTTTTTCTCGTGTTGACATCAAGAGACTATGGATCCATGATGAAAGTCGGAAGAAGAGAAGTTCATGAAGGCCGGAGTGGGGACTAGCTAAGGGAGGTTCAAGTCTCCGCGTTGTTGAGGGACTTGCTTGGTGTTCCGGGCTTCACAGCAGCGGTATGAAAGTGGGGGCGACAACACAGGTGAAGTTCGAGTCCTACCTTTCGGGTGAAAACCCAAGGTCCGGCCTTAACTGGTTGTGCCTCGGCAATGACCTTGTTGGAGGCATTGTTTTGAGAGCGGGGACTATCTTCGTGGTGAAAACCTAAGATCGTTGATCGGGCGACGATGGTGTTCGCGCACTGTTCCCTTCTTGGAGGCGTCGTTTTTGGAGATTCTGTATTTTAGGTGTTGTCTTGGCGGTGGATGTATTGCTGTTGTTAGGCCCGAGATACTGTAGCGGGACTTTTGTTTCTTAGTTTTCTTTTCTGTTTTTGGCTGTGTGCATCCGTAGTGCCATTAGGGTGGTGCGTTGTTGCAGAGCTGGGTGTAATTGGTATCGTTTTGATATTAATATATTCCCTTTATCGAAAAAGGTATATATACGTGTCCATATACCCATGCCATGATTGCTGATTGACTTGACGAACCAATGATTTAGCAATTTGTTTGTCAAAGCTAAGCTAATTAGTAGTAGGTGGAGATAGGTTTGTTTTGTCACAAGGAATCTGTCAAGTCATCTAGTGGGGAACAATAATCTATCAGGTGATAACTTAGTAAACTAGGTAGGTCACAAATATAATGGCGTGCACAAGATTTAGCCGTCCAAGTGTCGCATGCTCCTGTTCGTTGCTCAAATTAAGGAAGGAAGAAGCTGCGTGATTGGGGTTTGGCTTAGTTGCCAGCAGCTCCATCGATTGGTTTCATTGTATGTATACGTACGTACTACTGTTTGATGAGTATATGGACACAGACATAATTAATCAGCGTCAGCTTAATTAGGTTGAAATTCGGTTTAATTAGCATCCACCAGCTGTGCATCAGATTTAGCGTCCATCATTTCTGTGTCGCTGTCTCTCACAAAGAACATGACCTTGGCTTCGAAAACAACCTCAGAACGATTCAGGACCAACCTACATTATGAATGGATTTTGTCGTCCCTCCCCGTTTCATTCTTCTTAATTGACTGATGGGATGTAATTTGTGTTGGTGCAAAGTAGTGATTGCAAAGAAATTAACACGAACAACAGGTCCAAGATCAATGCCTAGTGGCATTTAGGCCCAGTTCCAAACATCGGGCTGGAGCAAGGTATATATAATGCCACACGTGAACATTTTGTGCAATCTAATAGCATCTCCAGCGGCGTCCCCAAATGTTTTTGCGGCGCGCCAAATATTTTTTCGTTCCCAGTCGCGCGCTCTAAAGGCTTTTTTCATCCGGCGCGGCCTATACGTTGTCCGGCGTCCTGAGCCTGTCACCGCTCCACAAGGGACGCTCTGACGACGCCGGACAGAGCGAGAAGCAAGGCGGGAAGTGGCGGACCCAACGCATCATTGACACACGAACAAGTTTGTGGGGCGTCGCTGCCCAGTCGCGTTCTCCAAACACGTCCCCCAAAAGCTAAATCCGGAGCGCTTTGGTGTACTTTTTAGGGGACACGACTGGAAATGCTCTAAAATCCCAACAATGTGGAAGAACCCCAATAATTTCACAAGGTTAAATATCTATCTTGCGCAAACTAAAATATTTCAAAGCCGTGAACATTTTTTGAAAATACAACGAACATTTGTTTGAAACTGGCGAATATCTTTTGAATACTATGAAACAACTAAGCAGTGAACATTTTCGGAATATCTTTTGTTTGGAACCATCAAATATTTAACACCGTGAGAATTATTTACCAGTGACAATTTTTTGAGTCACATTAAAGTATTTATTATATGATAGTATTTTTTTAAACCCATGAATTTTTTCTATACAATATGAAAAATAAAATTAGAATGGGTGAAATTTTTGAATCCCATGAAAATTATTTTGTTAACCCGTGAACTTATTTTGGTACCCATGCACATTCCTTTTATCACGCAAAATGTTTTTCAGACATGATGAATATTTTATTAGACGTCATGAACATTTTTCTGAGTTTTCATACCCTATGCGCAGAAACCTATTTTATATTTCCCAGCGTGAAAACCAGTTTTTTTGTGTGTGTGTGAAGAAACAACCAAAACAAGCCGATTGATAGTTGGACTAACTAGAATTTCGTAAATACTAGGGCCTTTTGTGTGTACGATTCACCATGTATCTAAACATGTGAGCTTTCTCTCATAAGTTTCTATTTTGGACGCTAGCTGTCACACGGCTGATTGGAGTCTAAAAATCGGTCGTTCTCTGCGCGGTATAACCATGGTCGGACGTCTAGAAATGATTTTTGCATTTTGCCCCTCAATTTTTGGAAACTCAACCCGCAATCCCAATCTCTCCGAATAAAACCAACCGGTATATCTCTTTGGGCTGGATCTTCCCCATATTTACAAAAAAATGCCACTCTATACAGACTCGAGTCACACAAGTATTGCAACAAAATCTCTCACTCCGCTTACAAAAAATATATACTTTTGAAACAAAATCTGTGCTACAAAATTTTAAAAAGTAATGTTACGAACAAAGTTGTTAAACAATAAATATTTTGCTACGAGTTTGTTTACAACAAAAATCGCTATCAATTCAAACAAAAAATCGCAGACTATTACAACAGAAAATCATATGTATTGTAGCGATGGAAAAGTGGTTAACAACATTTTATTTTGGTACAAATTGAAAGACAATAAAAGTCACATCTATTTTCACGGAAAAACGGAAACAATTAGAACAAAAACCACAAACTTGTGGCAAACTCCTAGGCAGGCATTACAACATTCCGCATGTGCTTTTACTACAAAACTTGTGCGTTTGTTACAAACATAAATAAGGTATGCAACATCGAGAAAAATCTGACGTTTTTCGTATCGTTTTCTAATAGAAACGTGGATGCATATTTTTGGGTGGATGCATATTTTTGGTGCGGTGGGCTGTAGCGTGCATGGATGGTGGCCCAAAAAGGGGCAAGCCAAGGCGCGATCGGGACGACCGATCTTTTGCTCTGATCGGTCGATCGGCTGATCAGGTACGTTTTCTATTTTCTTTTGTTAGTAGTGGAACTGATTTGAAATTTTTTTGCAAAATTCATTTTTAGGTTCACAGAATGTTATAATAGTGACTCAGTTTTATCTATAGATACATCTGTATCTAGAAATATTGAGCAAGTTATTTTGGGATGGGAGAAGTATTTCTGTTAGGCCAGAAGGTGGCTGGGTTTAGGTTTAGTCTTCCGACTGTGGAAACTGGAAAGCAGATCTAGAAGCCCTTCATTCCGCCGCCGCCTGCTTCCTGCTGCTGCTTTTCCGCCGCCACCACCTCCTCTACCGGCCGATGCGGCCATCTGCTGCAGCTGCTCCTCTAACCACTCCCGTCCGGGTGCTGCTCCGCCAAGCCGCCGCCTCCTCCTGCTCAACACTGACGCGCTCACCGACGCCGCCTCCTTCCGCAGCACGCAAACGCCGCCTGTTGTCCAGCTCGACTAGGCCCAGGTTGCTGGCTATACATGCTCTGTCTTCTAGCGAGAATACACTGCTTTGTTTCAGATCAAGTTTATGCTCTGTTTTTCTTATCCAAATGCGCTGCAATTTCGTATCGATTTGTCATACATCCAAATGCCATGTTTCTGAAATCTGAAAAAGTGGTTACACATTTTGCTCTGCAATTTGCTAAATGCCCTAGTTTTACTGTTTCAGGCAGCCCATGACGCTCTATCATCATGCTCTGTTTCTGAATTCTCAATACATATTACCCATGTCTGATGCTGCGGATCATCAACATTTGGGTTGGTTCATCTAGTAAAGTTACAATTTTTGTTGTTGTATTCCAGTCTTTCCAGCGTTGACGTGTTGCACCACCCCATCGGACCCAGTCCCGCTTGTTGGCCTTCTTTGCCGATCGATCACCATTTGTGGGTAAGACAGAATTCTTCACCTCTCCTTCCTAGGGTTTATTTTTGTCTTTCCAAAGGGTTACAAGAATAAATATGCAAGCTTTTGCATATTTAAAACCATAACCGATTTGGATTTTCCACGTTTTTTCGATAGCCGGGAAATGTGTAGATTGGATATGTTTTCCGTTCTCTGCTCCGTCCCGTCCCGACACATGATATGTGTAATTGTTGAAATTAATCGAACTACAATTGAAAGCATTATATGTCTGTTTTGTTACTTGTTAGATGATGGAGCATCGTCAGTGGATGTACAAGGGCCGACCCAGCCAGGGGGAAATGAACGAGGAATGGAAAGAAAAGACCAAGCAGTTCATTGACAGGGCGTTTGAGTGGGACAAGACACCGAATGGAACTTCATGCCCCTGCAGCAAATGCCGTAACCAGAAGCGAGTGTCAAAGGATACTATGACTCAACACCTGGTCGTTCACGGGTTCACGCCTTTCTACCACACTTGGGAATTCCATGGTGAAAAACCATCAAAACGTGCAAGAGATAAGGAGGCGGAACAGAGCACACAGATTCTAGGCACCGGAGAATTTGATGCTGGGATTGACGATTGCATAGGTAAAGCAAATGCGTCTGAAAATCCAGCTGTAGAAGAGACACACGAGAAGCCGGACCAGAGTACAAAAAAGTACTACGATACTTTGCTTGCGGCACAGAAACCTCTTCACTCACATACAGAGGTTACTCAGCTGGATGCAATCACACGCCTAATGGCCTTGAAGTGCGACTTGAACTTGTCAAGAGATGCATTCGATGATCTTCTGACCATCATTGCCAGCATTCTGCCGCAAGGGCAGATACTACCGAAGAACATGTACGAGACGAACAAAATCTTGAAGACACTTAAGTTGCCATCGATGGGATCCAAAAATGTTCCGGTCAGTTCATCTTCAAATCTGCATGAAAGCCCGGTAATTCGTACGACGGCTTCTCAGCCTCCGCCTTAGGCCTGCACTTCAATCATCAGGATGGGCACCGGGACTCCAGGTGAGTTCTACTGCTCTTCCTTCTCGTGCTTTTAGGTTTCCTTTGTCCACAGATAGCAAGCTTTCATATCTTGTGAACATCAAAATTTAGAACTTGAATTTAGAATTTGTTGATATTTATAGAACTAGAAAGTTCAGAACTTCGGAGCCGCAAAAGCCTGCCTGTTGCCTCTTCAATGCTGGGTTAGACAGTCACATGCACGTGTGAAAGGTTCACAGGTCGCCTATCTGCCATGCAGAGCTCCACGTAGGTGTCCTAGTCGGACTTGTGCTGCCGACACAACAAGCAGCTGGTACTAGCTAACTAGTAACTCACATAGTGGAGTACTACTAACTGACTAGGAGTGAGTGCTAGAGCTAGCTCGGTTAAGTCTCTCGTTACTATTTCACTAAGCATTTCATATGCACACATTTCTACTCCACCAAACTACTAGTACTAGCTATAGATGCATGGTATGGCTCCTGATTAAATTACCGATGACTCCTACACATGAAAGCTATCTTTCGTGCAAATCACTTTATTTGTTTGGCTAAACAAGAATTACGTGAACAAAAAGTCAGGTTCTAACTTTACTGTGATTAACTCTAATTCTTCTTGCATGCAAAGATTACCATCCAATTTAAATACTAGAGATTAGCAAAAACCAAAAGAACTTATGTCAGTTATCATTTATCTCAAATTAATTAATAACTCAAAATTCTGGGTTGTCACAGCTTCTTTCACCTGTAGGATTTGCATCGCGGACGCCTTTGTCGATGGTGCTCATTGTCTTGCAAATTTGGTTATGTCCTTGTGAACTTCGCTTCATGGCGGATCGCTACGTAGTTGTTAGTTGCTGGTTGTGTTTGATGTACTTGATGGATATAATTGTGAACCTTGCTCTATGTACTTGTTGGTTGACGGATGAGTGATACTATGCACTTGCTATGTGATTTGTATTGATTTGCAGGGATTCTGGGTAGAACAGGAAAGAAATTAGAAGCAAGTGGGCTTTGTTGAGTTTAACATTGGGCACAAGTGTTACACTCGGCAAACATACCCATTTGCATCGACCAGATGGCACTGACTGGCAAATGGTTTCAAAATTTTGCATGTATGCAAGAAATACACTCGGCAAACTGTTTTGTCACATGGATTCTGTTTGTCCTGATGTTGTGCATGAGAAGATACCGAGAAAGGTTGAAGTGAATGAGTGATTTCATTGATTGTGACTGCAGGTATTTATAGTCCATCAACAGCTAGATGTACAGTGCGGTGACATTGTCTGTGTCCCTTGGAAAAAGACATTACAGTTCCCTTTGCACAACGATTGGACAAAAATCTAAATATTCTAACTGCTATATAGAACATACCATGTTCTCTAGTAATTGGTAGGTTAGCCTAAAACCAACGCTAATTGATTTCTAACACTCCCCCTTGAACACTGTTGTCTTCTAAAGCTTCTATGTCCTGAAAATCTCCATAAGGTCTCTTGAAAATCCTGATAGTTCTTAATCTCGTAAATGCTTAATCTTGTTGGATCCATGTCCTCCAAACATCGTGTGGGGAAAATGTAAGGAGAAAAATAGAAATTTGATACACCGTTGGTATAGAAATTGTCTTACTAAAACCTAATGAGAAATCCGTTGGAAGACTCATTAGAAAAGAGTACAATGTTTTATTTATGACTAAGTTCAGCTTTAGGAAATTTCTCCACCTGAACTTTGCAAATTTCGTAGTCATCTCATACCAATACCATAAATACATTTTTAAAATGCAGCTGTTGGTAAAGACATAGTAAACAAATCTGCAAGATTGTCACAAGATTGTGTTTGTAAAATATTAATTTCTTCATTTTTCTGTAATTTATGGGGAAATAATAATTTTGGAGCAATATGTTTTATGATATTACTTTTAATATATCCCATATGCATTTGAGTATGACATGCATCATTATCTTCATAGATAATAGTTGGTGATTCTAATGAACCAATACCACATGATGTTTGGATATGATTAATCGCTCTCGATACACACTCTCGTGAAGCTTTATATAATGTAATTATTTTAGAATGGTTAGTGGAAGTTGCTACTAGAGTTTTAGTTGAGTTTCATGAGATAGTAGTTCCACCGCATAAAAATACAAAGCCAGTTTGTGACCTAGCATTATGGGGATCAGAAAGGTAGAAAGATAGCCGACATCAGTATAACCAGTTAAAGTCATGTTTTGATTTTTCAGATAGAATAAATCAAGATCTTTAGTACCTTATAAATACCTAAAGATATTCTTCACTTCAACCCAATGACATTTTGTTGAAGCTGCACTATGTCTAGCTAGTAAATTTACTGCGAAGGCAATATCTAGCCTAGTACAATTAGCATGGTAGATTAGTGCTCCTATGGCACTAAGGTATGGGAACTCAGGTCCCAATATATCTTCGTTATCATCCCTAGGTTTAAAAGAAACCTTTTCCATATCAAAGGATCTAACGACTATAGGTGTTTTGGATGGACATGATTTATCCACATTGAACTTTTCCAGAAGTTTTTGAATATATGTCGGCTGATAAATGAGTATTCCTGGGGAAAATGCTCAAGTTGTAAACCTAAATAGAATTTGGTTTTCCCAAATCCTTCACTTCAAACTCCGTCATTAAATGATTGCGTGCTACTGATATATTTTCTATGTTACCAATGATGTTGAGGTCATCAACATAAACTTAGATGATGCAAAATTCTTTTGAGGATTTCTTTATGAAAACGCATGGGCAATCATCATTATTTGAGTATGCTTTCTGAAGAAAGAAATCACTAAGTCGGTTATACCACATTTTACCAGACTACTTTAAACCATAGAGTGACTTTGTAATTTTACACAATACATGTTGTGATTTGTGTTTGGATTTGAGATTTTAAGTCCATCAGGGACTTTCATATAAATACCCGCATCGAGTGACACATATAGATATGCGGTCACTACATCCATTAACTACATTGATAAATTTATGTGCACTGCAATGTTATTAAGTATCGAAACGTAATTCCACTCATTACATGAGAATATGAATCGTCGTAGTCGTTACCGGTCTCTTTGTAAACCCTTGTGCTACTAGTCTCGCTTTTTATCTCACCACCTCATTGTTTTCGTTCCTTTTTTGAATAAAAACCCATTTAGCTCCCACATATGGAAGACTTTACGAGGAGTAGGTATTACTTTAGAGAATACCTTTCTTTTGTTAAGCGAGCGCAATTCTGCCTCAATCGTCTCCTTCCATTTAGGCTAATGCGAGCGCTTCAGGCACTCTTTCATAGATTTTGGCTCTGGATCTAGTTGAAAGGTTTTAGAAATTTTGAAGGAGAAATATGTGTCGACAAGTGTAGTCTTTCTATTATATGATTCTCCCGAATCGATATAGTTTGTGAAAATTTCATTAGTTTCTTCAGGCACCGTGTGATTTCACATAACAACTGTGTCTGGTTGTTTCGATATCCTAGCATTAGAATTTGTGTGCACATTTATGCTAGGTTCTTGATGTTTAACATCATCTTGGTGTCTATCAACTTCAAGTTGATTTGCATTTACCGTCATGGATTTTCTTTGTTTCCGCGGTGGCTTTGGATAAGCCTTTTCCCTTAAGACTAGAGTTCTCCTCCTTTTATTTGCAATTAGGAGTTGAGTAGTTTTATTTGGTACCTCTACTCATTCTAGTGCATTGACTACAGGGATATACGATTTGGTGACACTTTTGTGATCAGTAAATGCGTCTGGCAAGTTATTTGCAAAGTGTTGCAAATCTATC
Source organism: Lolium rigidum (assembly GCF_022539505.1). Lineage (NCBI taxonomy): Eukaryota > Viridiplantae > Streptophyta > Magnoliopsida > Poales > Poaceae > Lolium > Lolium rigidum. The sequence goes on along the minus strand of NC_061511.1, from coordinate 58,295,944 downwards.
ATTCTCTGAACTTCAGATTCAAATTATTTAGTACGTGGATCTAAGGATTGGATGCATGTTACATTCCAATCTATTTTTTTGGCATTTTTGTGGTTTGTTTCTCCCCCTAATGCCAAAAAAATGATACTCATCAAAAACTGAATCAACGTACCGGGATGTAAACATGTCCCATGTTAGGGGTTCTAAATATTTTATAATTGACGGAGAGTTATATCCCACATAGATACCTAGTTCTATGCAAGCCCATGGAGGTACGCCGCGGTGGTGATATCGGTACGTATACAACGCAACCGAATTTTCGCAGGTGGGAAATACTTGGTTAATTGCGTCGTACTATTTAAAACGGGGAAGTTTCATAATATATTGTTGGTCTAACTTGTATCAGATATGCGGGGTGTAAAATTGTATGTTCCCAACAAGAGGTTGGTAAATTGCAATTCTGCAGTAGTGGTCTTACAATTAATTTTACTCTTTTGATTAAAGATTTAGCTAATCCATTTTGAGTATAAATATAAGGTATATAATGTTCTAAATGAATACATAAAGTCATACAATAATCATTAAATGCACATGAACTAAATTCAACTGCATTATGATTTTCTATTAATTTGATAATTTGAGCGATCACTTTTTCAAAAGGACAGTTACGTGCAGATAATAAACACACATGTGATCATCTAGCGGATGCATCAATTAGCACCATAAAGTACCTAAATGGTCCAGATAGAAGCTGTATTGGACCATGTATATCTCCTTGATTCTTTTAGGAAAATTAAGAGACTCATTATTAACTTTGAGGTAGGATGACTTAATAATTAATTTTCCAGTAGCACATGCGGTGCATACGAAGTCTGATTACTTAGGAAATCTTTTAATTTTTAAATTATGACTAACAAAATCGCTTATAATTTTTCTCATCATACCTATTCCAGAATGACCAAAACGATCACGCCAAGTCTTGAATTTATCAAGATTTTAAAAAATTATTTTGTACGCAGTATAAGGTGCGGCATTAATGTATGTAAAGTATAATCTGGAATAAAATGAAGGGATTTTTTTTCAAAAGTTTGTTCCTCATATCCGTCGCTTTTTGTTAAAATAAAATATTCCTTCTTATCCATCTTTATGGTTTTAAGATGAAAACCATTTGATCGGATATCTTTGAAACTTATAAGGGTATGCGTTGATTCAGGATACAATAATGCATTTTGAATTACAATAGTAGTACCCATGGGGTGCTTGAATGTGTCTCTTCCTGAACCAATTAATGCTTTGTTACTCCCGGTTATAGTCATAACCTCTTCCTTTCTCTTAGTAAGAGTTTTGAAGTATTTTATTTTCCTTAAAATCGTGTTAGTGGTAGCACTATCCAATAAGCATAATTCTTTTTTCCATCGGATTTGTCCCGTAAAGTTTCTTCGTGTTCTCTCCTGTGGCCTATTTGCTCTATCTAGGACGACGCGTGCATGACATGAGAATATACAGAGATTGAACAGTTGGATGTACAGTGCGGCTGCATTGTTTGTGTCCCTTAGGAAAAGAGACGATGGATCGCTTTGCACATCGATTGGACAAAAACCTAAATATTCTAACTGCTACGTAGAATATACCATGAAATCTAGTAACTGGTAGGTTAGCCTAAAACCAAGGACAATTGATTCCTAACTGTGTAGATAATCATCTTGTATCTGGATATTTGACATGGTTCTCGAAGGTTTGAGATTAGTGTTCTCATGATTTTTTTGGCAATACCTCTGCATCTCTTTCCTTTTTGTCGCACTAGTAAGCGTGCACGTGCAATGCACGTATAGACTAACTCACATTATAATTAGTCTAAGCACTCTAGCACATCATTATAAGCTTACTCACGTGTGTAATGCATGTCTGGAAATAAATTATCACCTCATCGCAATGTGAAACCATGGATAATTACAAGGGGGATAATGTGTTGTCCAACATCTAATGTGAAGACAACAAATATATACCAACGTCTAATCCCAAGACAACACTTATTATAAGTATCAATAGAACATATTGAATTAACGATGTAACTGGAGATACGTTAGAAATAGGAGAACATAAATAGATATTCCATAACCATTCCGCTGACATGTAGGACTCGGAAAGAAAAATGGGCCAAAATCCCTTATACCCATTTTAGAAAATAAATTCAAAACGTGAATACATTGGTATATGAACACTCACTCAATCTGTGTATAGCGCTTACTGATTCTCTGCCAGCTCGCCATTTTCTCTTTATTGGTGAACACAAATCTTGGAGATCCCAGTTCTTACAAACTGTTTGGAAATATGTTCAGCGAGCAGCCAAAACAGACCTAAGAGTATCGGCAGGAGTTCCCGAGAAAGAAATCAAACAAATATCTCTGCTTGCGGTGACCATACAAAGTCTCAAGTAAATATGGGAAAATCTAAACTACACGATCACGTACTGTAAGGTAGTTTAATTTTGAAAACAATTACAATAGACTACAACAATGGTTCTATGCATAATTATTCTAACAGACCAAACAAATCACCAAGTAAGCTGACAGACCATGCATTGCGGTAATATGTTCCAAGTACAGTAGGTTGTAGAAGCAAGATAAAATATTCTTGCTAGTTCACCTAGATGTGCATATGACAACAAAATGTTAGCAAAAATTCTAATCATCAACAGCTTAACAATGAAATTGTTAGAATATTTGGTAGAGGCTTGAGCTGTGCAATACTGACACCTTTACCATGATAATCAGAAAAATAAAAAGGAGCAAACATCAGAAAAGAAGTTGTAGAGCATTTACCAAAAAAGAAAGCACAGCATGTATTATAGGTTCAGCTCAGGATTTCAATATGAAAACATAAGAGACAATGAGGCTATGCGGTTCCTATATAGAAGTTCAAGTGTTCCAAGTATCATCATCTTACTCTGGTTTCATTACCATCAGACGCTGGTTGACGGTCACCATAAGGCCATTTGAGCCCATAGCTGAAAGTTTAGAAAGTTGTAGATTCTAAATTATTTCGTATTGTAAAATGGAGCACATATAGCATACATTTGACAGAGGGCAAAAGACAGTAATCATGCACATGACATTATATGGATAGTTTTGAAAGTACTACCTTAGATTTAAGCCCACTGACACTACGGGAGAGCACAGATGTGCCGATGGCCGTCGTGTGTGCCGACGGCCAAATATCGGGGCCGTCGGCACAGAAGCCTGCGGATCGCGGCGATACGGATGGCCGTCGGCGTAAAAATGGCCGTCGGTACAGGCCGGTTGTGCCGGCCTTCGACACAGGACCAGTCTGGCCGTCGGCACAACATTTTTTTCCTTTTTTTTCACTATGGGCCGACGGTTATACCGTCGGCATAGTTTTTTTCTATTTCTGCACGACAGTCTTCAAAAAAGCATAAATAAATCATTCTAATTGAGAAAAATAAGTATAATATATCAAATTTTGCAGAAAAACAAGATCTATCATAGAAAAATATAAAAAATGGAATATTTCAAATACCTAAACAAATCTTCTTAGAAATGAGCTATAATGTTCGAGGTTTCATGGCTTTCACACACACCAAAAATGAAAATATTGTTGCTCGTGGGTCGGATTAGAAATGCGCGTCCGGTGTCTTACTTCCCATCCTAGGGCCCACACACGTGCCGAATATGATCTCATTTCGGCAAACTATGCCATGCCGAGGCCGTTTCCCACCTCTTTTTCCCTGAAATCCATAGAACTCCCTACGTGATAGCCCTTTTCGTGAAGGATTTTTCGAAATAATTGTCGTATCCCAGTTTTAACAAACAGAATAGTTAGTATGACATATAAATGACGTCACGCGGCTCCGTGGGATTTTTGGACTTCGTTCAAATTTCCATCTGGCCGAAACAGGACCCTCGGGACATGCGGTATCGCCGTACCGGGCGTGCGGGTGCACCCATTCGCGAACAAACTAAACGGACAAAAATTAGCACATATAATGATGCGTTGTTGTACTAAAAACAAATTTTCCGAAATTTCTGGAGCGACGGATAGTTGACCCCTAGTTCAAATCCGGTCAGTTTCCAGCGGATTCGGCGGGACACCGCCGGAAGCCGCATGGGTTCCCAAAACGCTAACGCATGCACATGTCATGTGATAGGTGGTGCATAGGTGGTCTACTATCATCGCACAGAGGTTTCACGTCATACTAAAATGCGCCCCATGTAGCTGCTTCACAAATAAAAACCGTTTGGGTAAGCTAAAAATGAAAAGATGGCCGTCCGTGGGTTGGATTCGAAATCCGCGTCCGGGGTCTTGCTTCCCATCATAGGGTCCACACACGTGCCAAATATGATCTCTTTTCGGCAAACTATGCTATGCCGAGGCCGTTTCCCACCTCATTTCCTCTGAAATCCTAGAACTCCGGATGTGATAGCCCTTTTCGTGAAGGGTTTTTCAAATAATTACCGTATCCCAGTTTTGAAAAAAGGAATAGTTACTATGACATATAAAATGACGTCACGCGGCTCCGTGAGATTTTTTTGACTTTGTTTAAATTGCCATCTGGCCAAAACACGACCCCCGGGACATGCGGTATCGCCATACCGGGCGGGCTGGTGCACCCATTCGCGAACAAACTAAACGGACAAAAATTAGCACATATAATGACGCGTCATTGAACTAAAAACAATTTTTCCGAAATTTCTGGAGCGACGGATAGTTGACCCCTAGTTCAAATCCGGTCAGTTTCCAGTTTCGGCGGGACACCGCCGGAAGCCGCATGGGTTCCCAAAAAGCTAACGCGTGCACATGTCATGTGATAGGTGGTGCATAGGTGGTCTACTATCATCGCACAGAGAATTCACGTCATACTAAAATGCGCCCCATGTAGCTGCTTCACAAATAAAAACCGTTTGGACACGCTAAAAATGAAAAGATGGCAGTCCGTGGGTCGGATTAGAAATCCGCGTCCGGGGTCTTTCTTTCCGTCCTAGGGTCCACACACGTGCCAAATATGATCTCGTTTTGGCAAACTATGTCATGTCGAGGCCATTTCCCACCCCATTTCCCCTGAAATCCATAGAACTCCGGACGTGATAGCCCTTTTCGTGAAGGGTTTTCAAAATAATTTCCGTATCCCAGTTTTGACAAACGGAATAGTTACTATGACATATAAAATGACGTCACGCGGCTCCGTGAGATTTTTTGACTTCGTTTAAATTGCCATCTGGCCAAAACAGGACCCCCGGGGCATGAGGTATCGCCGTACCGGGCGTGCGGGTGCATCCATTCGCGAACAAACTAAAAGGACAAAAAATAGCACATATAATGATGTGTCATTGAACTAAAAACAATTTTTTCGGAATTTCTGGAGCGACGGATAGTTCACCCCTAGTTCAAATCCGGTCAGTTTCCAGCGAATTCGGCGGGACACCGCCGGAAGCCGCATGGGTTCCCAAAAAGCTAATGCGTGCACGTGTCATGTGATAGGTGGTGCGTAGGTGGTCTACTATCATCGCACGGAGGTTTAACGTCATACTAAAATGCGCCCCATGTAGCTGCTTCACAAATACAAATCGTTTGGGCACGCTAAAAATGAAAAGATGGCTGTCCGTGGGTCGGATTAGAAATCCGTGTCCGGGGTCTTGCTTCCCATCCTAGGGTCCACACACGTGCCAAATATGACCTTGTTTCGGCAAACTATGCCATGTCGAGGCCGTTTTCCACCTCATTTTCGATAAAGTCAGTCAAATTTAAACTATAGGTACTTGATCTAATGCTCATGATTTTTGGGTAAGTTAACTTTGTAGGTTCAAAAGATGATATGGATATCATATTTGTATTCCTCTCATTTTTCTGATCAATTTAGACATATTATTTGCCAAATTCGCATTTACTGATATTAATTATTCCATATTAAATAAAAAGACAAAAAAAATATTTAATTGTTTTTCAAATTCTATAGTATTATTATTTATATATATATATATATTCATTTTTTTTACTTAAGTAATTGTTTAGAATTCAAAAATATAGAGGTGTGACATCACAGTCAAAGGGTTAATATGATAGACATGGTAATATTAAGTATTAACATCAATGTGTCATTTCTTTCATGGAAGCTCATCCGAAGAGAACCAAGAAGTTAAGCGTGCCGGGATGGGAGTAGTGTGAGGATGGGTGACCAACTGAGAAGTTTGACCACAAGTGCAATTTGATCTAAGATTAAGTGTATTAAGTGTGATTGTGAAAGATTAATAAGTAAAATAATTTTGAAAATTTTAAAATACTAAAACCGTTGGCACAACAGTCTGTGCCGACGGTGATTGGGAAGTCCCCGACCAGAACTGTGCCGACGATGCTACGCCGACGGTGACCGTCGGCATAGCCTGTGCCGACGACCTTCTGGGCTGTGCCGACGGATGGCGGCCATCGACATACTCCATCTCTCCCGTAGTGTGATCGTGCTGAATGATGTTCTTGTTATTCCTTGCACATAGCCACCATATGCATTTAATGTTTTCGCAGTATCTATGCAAGTTAGGAGCAATAGTTGTACTTTAACATATGGATCTAATGATGAAGCTTGTCATGTCCCTTTGCTTCTCCTATGTTTCCTTCAAGCAACTAGGCTTTGGGATATACAATCGAGCTAAATCTAGGGCTCTAAGGTACAACCAACATATAACATCCTCGCAGAGCCTCTCACCGCTACCGAAGTTATATGCACTGTTATAAGTTTGAAACGAATCATGTATCTTGTTTAATTGAAGAATGCACATAAACTAATATTATCAACGAAGTGTTCAAGTGTGTATCCCAACATGATTACAAAGTCTTTATTTGAACAAAGATGCAACCAGGTGTAGACCATTTTCATATCAATCACCATACAATCTCATTCAAACATAGAATTGATTTCTTGGAATATTTAGAGTGAATAACATAATTTTAAGATGAATAATGCAAAAAAACTTGCATGGAAGAAAAACAACAAATCTCTCTTGCAACCTTTCTTAGTTTCATATGCATGGCTCAAGGATTAAATATTTGTGTCCGTACGATAAAAAAACTACCATCTAAATATTTCTGACACTTCGAAATAATATACTGATGTTAGTATAGAAAAGTGATCATTCAGACCGTGAAGAATGCACTCGCTTCCTAGAAGATTTTTTTTGTCTAGCATCTCAGAGATAAGAGCGAAATAAACAAGGGCAAGACAAACTTTGGTACTTTTCAGGGATAATAAAATATACCCAAATGCATCAAGTGTGCAGGATAATCGCACCGGCATAATTTCCTGAACCTGGTCTGTATAAACATAAGTTGGTTGGCTGTTGTGCTGCATGCAAAAGTGATTTAGAAAGATGTGGGGGCACACAAGTGTTTTAGGAAGATACCAGAAAGTAAATATATGTTTGATAAATGGTATAACTCACATATCACAGCCGGAAAACAGTGAAAGTGTACCATCAAGGCGAGTGGGACGCCATGTGGAGAACTTCGGTAGAATCGTTTGATCTAGGGAGGAATTCAGAAATCTCTTTGTTAGAACCCTGCAAAATTTTGGTGTCATACATGTCGACGAAGAGCAGAAACCTATAATAAGTGAAACGCGATGGGCGTAGGGCTTCACCTGGAAGATGAAGTGCCGGACAACAGAGGAAACGACGTCGAGCGTGGCAGCGCTAGAGCCGATGCGGGCTGCGTTGGAGGCTGGAACAACAAGGACGGCGACAGAGGCCGGAAAGCGGCTGAGGCGTCGTGCACGGCGAGCTGGCAGTCGTAGATCACGACATGCTCGGACTGCCGGTTGTGAGCGTGTTGCCTGCCAAAACCCACCGGCGAGTAGCGACGAGCAACACGAAGAGCCGGGAGGCTCCCAGGACTGCTGGTGGGCCCTGGTTCCTCGGGCAACGGCCCACAAAACTCCGGCACACGTCCTGGCTGTTGCGAGGGCATGCCACCTGACCTATACCTGGTCAGGAAGGTGATGGATTGCTTCAATTGGTTTCCTGCATGGCAGACACGTAAACATTAAATCCGAGCCTCGATCGGCTCTCAGGTTACCCTGTGAATCGGCTCAAGGAGCCGATCGACCCATGATTCGTATTGGATCTACGATAACATGGAGGTCCTGCTTTATCAATACCAAGTTAAATCAATCTACGACAGTCTAGGGTTTTCACCGCATAACTGGAACGTCCTACACGTAGTTGAGCCTGGCAGATACGAAAGATAACAGAAAACTAGCCCTAGGAAAGGCCTAAAAACCAACATAGAGTTGATTCTCGGAACAACTCCTCTAGGATCGGAAAACCATACCTTACGCACTACTGGATCATTCAACCCGTTTGCAAGGCCTAACCATGCGGATATCAAACTAATCCTTGGAGAACAAGGAACAACCATAACAGATCGAATCTACTAAATAAAGACTAAGCAAGATGCTGCCCTTACACCTAAGATGGGTGCAAAGGTAGCTAGATATCTAGGGGCAGCATAAATAAGCATACATATCAGAAAAGTAGCAATATTAGCCCCAGAACATCCATGATAACAGTATTACTCGCCATCAAAAAGGCTTCAGCACGAGCAATACAAAACACCGAATAAACTGATACTGCCTAGATCGCGAGATGCGATCTGGGCAGCATGGCGCTTACCCGGAAGAAACCCTCGAAACAAGGGGTGGCGATGCGCCTAGATTATGTTTGTTGTGAACGTGATCGTCCTCCTTTCTCAATAACCCTAGGTACATATTTATAGTCCGTGGACTTCCTATCTTTGGAATAAACCTAATTGTGTACGAACTAAACTCTATCTCTTAATTCTAAACTTAAACGTGATCTACCATAATATACAGATACACGGGCAATCTAGCCCAAACTCTCGTACAAGGCCGATTCAGAAACATTTTACATGCATATCCTCTAAGCCCATCTCAATCACGGCCCATCTCCTTATTTGGCTAAAAACCGGTGATAACACATGCCCCCTGGTTTTGGCAATAATAATTCCAAAACCACTTTGTTTTTTCCTCCACCGGTCTACGCGTTGCAGAGCAGAACCGCTACAGTGCCCTTCCATCACGATGCCTTGTCTTCTCAACTTCTCCGTAGTGCACGATTTGACAGTTTTGGCACCGCATCCTCGAAAACTGCCACATCATTGAATCATCTCCACTATATCCCCTTTATTTAATCGCATCCGAGCAGTTCGCCTCCTCATCCTCTTGCTCCACATTAGCAATCGAAGCCCCCACCTCTGCAACCATGGCCTCCTCCTCCTCTGCCTCTTCGGGTCTCTCCTTCCAATCTTCCTCCTCCCGTGAGCCGACGCCAGAGTACGACCCGATAGCGGCGTACGAGGCCCGCGCCCCACTGCATTGGGACGAGAGGGATTAAGACTTCGCCGTCGAGTCAGAGGAGGACGAACCCTTGACCGACGGGGAGGACAACCTCCAGCTCCTCGTTGACGGGGAGCTGGAGGAAGAGAGCGACGACGACGCCTTCTCTTGGGGCGACAACACCTCCACCGAGGAAGAGGATGAATCGGAGGACGACACCTCCTCCGACGAGTACCCGCCGGCGAAGCGCTTCCACGCCGGGTCGGAGGACGACGGCGACGATGAGGAGGAGGAAGAAGAAGCCCCTGCCGACGGCTTCAGCAGCAGCGACGAGGACCTCGCCGGTAGCAGCGCCAATGGCAGCGAGGACGGCGACAATGAGGGCAGCGACGGCAGCGACAGCGCCGGCCCCTAGATTAGGGACTACTAGACTAGGGCTAGTAGTAGTATATTAGGTAGCAGATCCTCCTTTTGTGAGCAATCGGCTCTTCTTGTAAAAAACCCTCTTCATCAATGAAGAATGCTTCCATGTTGATTTTGCCGATTGTCAAAGTAGGTCAACGCAAAAAAGATCCAATGGCAACGCATCGGTCTTTTACCATAAAACGCTAGTGTGGCCAGATGATGTCTACGGGTGCTTCTATTCTTGTAGACAGTGTTGGGCCTCCAAGAGCAGAGGTTTGTAGATCGAACAGCAGCAAGTTTCCCTTAAGTGGATCACCCAAGGTTTATCGAACTCAGGAAGGAAGAGGTCAAAGATATCCCTCTCATGCAACCCTGCAACCACAAAGCAAGAAGTCTCTTGTGTCCCCAACACACCTAATAGGTGCACTAGTTCGGCGAAGAGATAGTGAAATACATGTGGTATGAATAAGTATGAGCAAGTAGTAGCGGCGCTGAAAAGTGCTTGCTGGCGTGTAGTTGATGGTGGTAATATTACGAGCAAGTAGAAACACAGATAAAACAAGAAACAAGCAGCGATAGCGATATTTAGGAACAAGGCCTAGAGATCATACTTTCACTAGTGGACACTCTCAACATTGATCACATAACGAATAAATAAATAGATGCTAGACTCTACACCCTCTTGTTGGATGATGAACACCACTAATCGTGTAGGATTACACGAACCCTCAATGCCGGAGTTAACAAGCTCCACAATATTCGATGTTCATATTTAAATAACCTTAGAGTGCACGACAGATCAACACAACCAAACCAAGTACTAACATAGCATGCACACTGTCACCTTCACGCTACGAAAGGAGGCATAGATCACATCAATACCATCATAGCAATAGTTAACTTCATAATCTACAAGAGATCACAATCATAGCCTACGCCAAGTACTACAAGATGCACACACTGTCACCATTACACCGTGCAGGAGGAATAAACTACTTTAATAACATCACTAGAGTAGCACACAGATAAATTGTGATACAAAACACATTGCAATCATAAAGAGATATAAATAAGCACTTCACTATGCCATTCATAATGATGAATAAGTATTCTCGTGAAATATAGCCTAAGAGACCCACACGGTGCACACACTGTCACCTTTACACACGTGGGACAAGGAGTCTCCGGAGATCACATAAGTAAAATCCACTTGACTAGCATAACGACATCTAGATTACAAGCATCATCATATGAATCTCAATCATGTAAGGCAGCTCTTGAGATTATTGTATTGAAGTACATAGGGAGAGAGATTAACCACATAGCTACCGGTACAGCCCCGAGCCTCGATGGAGAACTACTCCCTCCTCATGGGAGACAAGCAGCGGTGATGAAGATGGCGGTGGTGTCGATGGAGAAGCCTTCCGGGGCACTTCCCCGTCCCGGCGGCGTGCCGGAACGGAGACTCCTGTCCCCCAGATCTTGGCTTCGCGATGGCGGCGGCTCTGGATGGTTTCTCGTACCGTGGCTTTTCCGTATCGAGGTTTTAGGTCGAGGATCTTTATATAGGCGAAGAGGCGGCGTCAGAGGGTCGAAGAGGCGGCGAGGAGATAGGGGGGCGCGGGCCACCCCCAGGCCGTGCCGGCCACCCTCCTGGTGGGCCTGTGGCCCCCCTCTGGCGACTCTCGGGTGTTCTGGAAGCTTCGTGGAAAAATAGGATGCTGGGCGTTGATTTCGTCCGATTCCGAGAATATTTCCTTACTAGGATTTCGAAACCAAAAACAGCGAGAAAACAACGAAGCGGCCCTTCGGCATCTCGTCAATAGGTTAGTTCCAAAAAATGCACAAATATGACATAAAGTGTGCATAAAACATGTAGATATCATCAATAATGTGGCATGGAACATAAGAAATTATCGATACGTCGGAGACGTATCAAGCATCCCCAAGCTTAGTTTCGCTCGTCCCGAGCGAGTAAAACGATAACAAAGATAATTTCCGAAGTGACATGCCATCATAACCTTGATCATACTATTTGTAAACATATGTAGTCGATGCAGCGATCCATAACAATGGTAAATGACATGAGTAAACAATTGAATCATATAGCAAAGACTTTTCATGAATAGTACTTCAAGACAAGCATCAATAAGTCTTGCATAAGAGTTAACTCATAAAGCAATAAATCAAAGTAAAGGTATTGAAGCAACACAAAGGAAGATTAAGTTTCAGCGGTTGCTTTCAACTTGTAACATGTATATCTCATGGATATTTGTCAATGCATAGAGTAATATAACAAGTACAATATGCAAGTATGTAGGAATCAATGCATAGTTCACACAAGTGTTTGCTTCTTGAGGTGGAGAGAAATAAGTGAACTGACTCAACATAAAAGTAGAAGAGAATGGTCCTTCAAAGAGGAAAGCATCGATTGCTATATTTGTGCTAGAGCTTTGATTTTGAAAACATGAAACAGATTTTGTCATACGGTAGTAATAAAGCATATGAGTTATGTACATTATATCTTATCAAGTTGCAAGTGCTCATGCATAGTACTACTAATAGTGCCCGCACCTTGTCCGTACATTAACCTTGCACTACAGAGCTTTGCAATCCACATGTTTTGACTAAGTGTCACATTTGGGTACCTCCATGCCACTCACAAGGTCTAAGGAGAAAGCTCGCATTTGGACTTCTCACTTTTGATCATTGCTCAACTTAGACATCCATACCGGGACAACATGGACAACAGATAATGGACTCCTACTTTATGCATAAGCATGTGGCAACAATTATTATTCTCAGTATGAGATATGAGGATACTGTGTCCACACCTTGAAACTTCCACCATGAATCATGGCTTTAGTTAGCGAGTCCCAAGGTTCTTCGTCTAACAATCATGCATGCTCCAACCATGAAGGTGGTAGATCTCTTTTGGTTAATTAATTTAGGACGGACATCGCATAGCAACTCACATGATATCCAACAAGTATTGGATAAGTTGATGACGTCCACTAGACCATTGGTGTAAGCCGCTCAACAAGCAACTTAATAAGAGATAAAGTGCATAAGTACATATTCAATATCCATCAATGAGCTATAAAACATTGACACAAATCAGAGGTGATAAATGGTGGAATTGTTTAAAGGTAGCACTCAAGCAATTTACTTTGGAATGGCGGATAAATACCATGTAGTAGGTAGGTATGGTGGACACAAATGGCATAGTGGTTGGCTCAAGGATTTTGGATGCATGAGAAGTATTCCCTCTCGATACAAGGTTTAGGCTAGCAAGGTTATTTGAAACAAACACAAGGATGAAGCGGTACAGACAAAACTCACATAAAAGACATATGGTAAACATTATAAGACTCCATACCGTCTTCCTTGTTGTTCAAAACTCAATACTAGATGTTATCTAGACTCTAGAGAAACCAAATATGCAAACCAATTTAGCAAGCTCTAAGTATTTCTTCATTAATGGGTGCAAAGTATATGATGCAAGAGCTTAAACATGAGCACAACAATTGCCAAGTATCAAATTATCCAAGACATTTTAGAGTTACTACATGTAGCATTTTCCAATTCCAACCATATAACAATTTAACGAAGGAGAAACTTCGCCATGAATACTATGAGTAGAACCTAAGGACATATTTGTCCATATGCACCAGCGGAGCGTGTCTCTCTCCCATAAAGTGAATGCTAGGATCCATTTTATTCAAACAAAACAAAAAACAAAAACAAACCGACGCTCCAAGCAAAGTACATAAGATGTGGCCGAATAAAAATATAGTTTCAGGGGAGGAACCTGATAATGTTGTCGATGAAGAAGGGGATGCCTTGGGCATCCCCAAGCTTATACGCTTGAGTATTCTTGATATATGCAGGGGTGAACCACCGGGGCATCCCCAAGCTTAGAGCTTTCACTCTCCTTGATCATATTGCATCATACTCCTCTCTTGATCCTTGAAAACTTCCTCCACACCAAACTCGAAACAACTCATTAGAGGGTTAGTGCATAATAAAAATTCACATATTCAGAGGTGACACAATCATTCTTAACACTTCTGGACATTGCATAATGCTACTGGACATTAATGGATCAAATTCATCCAACATAGCAAAAGAGGCAATGCGAAATAAAAGACAGAATCTGTCAAAACAGAACAGTCCGTAAAGATGGATTTTATTAGGCCACCAGACTTGCTCAAACGAAAATGCTCAAATTGAATGAAAGTTGCGTACATATCTGAGGATCACTCACGTAAATTGGCATAATTTTCTGAGTTACCTACAGAGAATTAGACCCAGATTCGTGACAGCAAAGAAATCTGTTTACGCGCGATAATCCAAATCTAGTACTTACTTTTCTATCAAAGACTTTACTTGGCACAACAAAACATAAAACTAAGATAAGGAGAGGTTGCTACAGTAGTAAACAACTTCCAAGACACAAATATAAAAACAAAGTACTGTAGGTAAAAACATGGGTTGTCTCCCATAAGCGCTTTTCTTTAACGCCTTTCAGCTAGGCGCAGAAAGTGTAACCCAAGTAACATCGAGAGATGAAGCATCAACATCATAATTTGTTCTAATAATAGAATCATAAGGTACCTTAATTCTCTTTCTAGGGAAGTGTTCCATACCTTTCTTGAGAGGAAATTGATATTTAATATTACCTTCCTTCATATCAATAGTAGCACCAACGGTTCGAAGAAAAGGTCTTCCCAATATAATGGGGCAAGATGCATTGCATTCAATATCCAAGACAACAAAATCAACGGGGACAAGGTTATTGTTAACCATAATATGAACATTATCAACTTTCCCCAAAGGTTTCTTTTTAGCATTATCAGCGAGATTAACATCCAAATAACAATTCTTCAATGGTGGCAAGTCAAGCATATCATAGACTTTTTTAGGCATAACAGAAATACTTGCACGAAGATCACATAAAGCATTACAATCAAAATCTTTGATTCTCATTTTAATGATGGGCTCCCAACCATCCTCTAGCTTTCTAGGAATAGAAGTTTCAAGTTTTAGTTTCTCTTCTCTAGCTTTTATGAGAGCATTTGTAATATGTTTTGTGAAAGCCAAATTTATAGCACTAGCATTGGGACTCTTAGCAAGTTTTTGTAAGAACTTTATAACTTCAGAGATATGGCAATCATCAAAATCTAAATCATTACAATCTAAAGCAATGGGATTATCATCCCCAAGGTTGGAAAAAATTTCAGCAGTTTTATCATGAGTAGTTTCAGCAGTTTTAGCAGTTTCAGGCAGTTTTGCGCGCTTTGCACTAGGAGTAGAAGCATTGCCAACACCAATTATTTTATCATGGATAGTAGGAGGTGCAGCAACATATGAATCATTAGCATTGCTAGTGGTGGTAATAGTCCAAACTTTAGCTACATTTTCCTTTTTAGCTAGTTTTTCATTTTCTTCTCTATCCCACCTAGCACGCAGTTCAGCCATTAATCTTATATTCTCATTAATTCTAACTTGGATGGCATTTGCTGTAGTAGTAATTTTATCATCTAAATCCTCAGGTTTAGCAGCCATTTTATTAATTAAAGAAGATTGTGATTGATGTCTACGTTCCCCCTCCTTTCCTGTAGACAGTGTTGGGCCTCCAAGAGCAGAGGTTTGTAGAACAGCAGCAAGTTTCCCTTAAGTGGATACCCAAGGTTTATCGAACTCAGGGAGGAAGAGGTCAAAGATATCCCTCTCATGCAACCCTGCAACCACAAAGCAAGAAGTCTCTTGTGTCCCCAACACACCTAATAGGTGCACTAGTTCGGCGAAGAGATAGTGAAATACGGGTGGTATGAATAAGTATGAGCAGGTAGCAACGGTGCCGAGAAAAGTGCTTGGCGTGTAGTTGATGGTGGTGGTATTGCAAGCGATAGTAACGCGATGAGAAACGATGAAACAAGCGGTAGTAACTCAGCGGTATTTAGGAACAAGGCCTAGGGATTACACTTTCACTAGTGGACACTCTCAACATTGATCACATAACGAGAATAGATAAATGCATACTCTACACTTTTGTTGGATGATGAACATATTGCGTAGGATTACACGAACCCTCAATGCCGGAGTTAACAAGCTCCACAATAATGCTCATGTTTTAGTAACCTTTAGTGTAAGATAGATCAACGAGACTAAACCAAGTACTAGCATAGCATGCACCTTGTCACCTTCATGCATATGTAGGAGGAATAGATCACATCAATATTATCATAGCAATAGTTAACTCCATAATCTACAAGAGATCATGATCATAGCATAAACCAAGTACTAACACGGTGCACGCACTTGTCACCTTTGCACACATGCGGGAGGAATAAACTACTTTAATAACAAATCACTAGAGTAGCACATAGATAGTAGTGATACAAACATCGAGATGAATCTCAATCATGTAGGGCAGCTCATGAGATCATTGTATTGAAGTACATGGAGAGAGATTAACCACATAGCTACCGGTACAGCCCCGAGCCTCGATGGAGAACTACTCCCTCCTCATGGGAGCAGCAGCGGTGATGAAGATGGCGGTGGAGATGGCAGCGGTGGCGATGGAGATGGCAGCGGTGTCGATGGAGAAGCCTTCCGGGGGCACTTCCCCGCTCCGGCGAGGTGCCGGAACGGAGTTCTGTCCCCGGATTGGAGTTTCGTGACGGTGGCGGTGCCCCTGGAGTCTTTCTGGAGTTTCGTCAATTGGTGTCGAGGTTTTAGGTCACGACGACTTAAATAGGCGAAGAGTCGGAGTCGGAGGGGGCCTGGGCTGCCCGGACCCTAGGGGGCGCGCCCCCTTGGCCGCGCCGGGTGTGGTGCGGTGGCCCTCTCCCCCTTCTCTGGCCCTTCTCGTGTGTTCTGGATGGTTCGGGAAAAATAGGAACTCGGGCGTTGATTTCGTCCGATTCGAGAATATTTCGTTACTAGGATTTACGAAACCAAAAACAGCGAGAAAACGAGCAAGCGGCCTCTCGGCATCTCGTCAATAGGTTAGTTCCGGAAAACGCATAAAAATGATATAAAGTGTGAACAAAACATGTTGGTATTGTCATAAAACAAGCATGGAACATCGGAAATTATAGATACGTTGGAGACGTATCGGCATCCCAAGCTTAGTTCCTACTCGTCCTCGAGTAGGTAAACGATAAAAGATAATTTCTGAGGTGACATGCTACCAACATAATCTTAATCATACCATTGTAAAGCATATGAGATGAATGCAGCGATTCGAAACAATGTAAATGCAATGAGTAAACAATTGAATCATATAGCAAAGACTTTTCATGAATAGTACTTTCGAGACAAGCATCAACAAGTCTTGCATAAGAGTTACTCATAAAGCAATAAATTCTTAGTAAAGGTATTGAAGCAACACAAAAGAAGATTAAGTTTCAGCGGTTGCTTTCAACTTGTAACATGTATATCTCATAGATAGTTGTCAATGCAGAGCAATATAACAAATGCAATAAGCAAGTATGTAAGAATCAATGCACGAGTTCACACAAATGTTTGCTTCTTGAGGTGGAGAGAAATAGGTGAAGCTGACTCAACAATAAAAGTAAAAGAATGGTCCTTCAAAGAGGAAAGCATCGATTGCTATATTTGTGCTAGAGCTTTGGTTTTGAAAACATATAGAGAGCATAAAAAGTAAAGTTTTGAGAGGTGTTTGTTGTTGTCAACGAATGGTAATGGGTACACTAACTACCTCGCCAACCGGACTTCAAG
>NC_061511.1:58238622-58278353 GCF_022539505.1 Lolium rigidum | reverse complement strand
ATTCTTCTTTGATATTGACAACTGCTAGAACAATTCCACAGATTGATTAGAAAATCATTCAAGGATAAAATATATATGCAGTAAACATTTGTTGATCTGAAGCAGAGAGGAATGTATCATTTGTGTATAAACAAGTAAATGTCCGGAGAGCTATTGAAACTCAAATAAATTTAAAAGTGGAGCGTGTCTCTCTCCAACGCAAAATGCATAACAGTGGAGCGTGTCTCACTCCAAAATAAACATGCAAAACAGCGGAAGCGTGTCTCACTCCAAAGTAAATATGCAAAGCGGTGGAGTGTGTCTCACTCCGAAGTAAACATGAATGATGGGATCCAACTTTATTGAAAGTAAAAACACAGCAAAAAGTAAAGACGCTCCAAGGATAACACATATCACATGAAGGAATAAAAATATAGCCTGTTGAAAAATGACCTGGTACTTTTTGTTGATGAAGAGAGGATGCCTTGGGAATCCCCAAACTTTGACGCTTGTATTTCTTGGATATTTCTTGGGGGGTCCAGGGGACATCCCCAAGCTTGAGATCTTGTCCATGCTTCATCTTATTGCATCATTCTTCTCCCCCTACACTTGAAACTTCCTTCACACAAAACTCAGCACAATTGATTAGCAACATTAGTGCAAATAAAAATATAGCAAACCAGCAAGGCTTAAGTAATGGCACATATCAAACACTCATTTTAACATATGCTACTGTAGCTACTTCTTCCCAAAGCTCTTTTTCACAAAATAACTCAAAAAGACGAAGCATAAGACGTAAAAGCAAAACATGGCAGAAATCTGTCAAAACAGACCAGCAGACAGAGAACGAAATTAAAGAAATAGTTATGTTGCTCAAATCGAAAAATGCTAAACTAACGAAAGTTAGCTAACATACTGGGGCATAATCACAAAAATGTGCAGCACAAAATAACGTTCTGATGATTTTTAAGAATTTACTGGGGCATGCTGTTCTTTAATAGAAATATGACTTATCATCTTATTTGTTGAACCTTGTAACAATATTTTATCTGGTGTCTAGGTGTATTACATGAATACAGAGGTCATAAAATTAATAAAAAAATCTTCTAAAAGAAAAGGACAAAAATATCAACATTTGATAAAGCTATCAAAGCTTCTGACCTACCCGAGGACTAAGCTCATAACCAACGGATACTTAGCTATTGACCCACTCGAGGACCAATGACTTCATATCTCCGCCTATATCCCAGGTCTTTTATATTGAGCAGGCTGACCTATGAAAAAATGTACATCATATACGCCTCTGTCTTAGAATTATCAATCGACTACCAGAGCTAGAGCATGAACGTTGTCGAACATACTCCTTTGTCATATTTTATGCCTTGTTTGTTATATTTTTTGGCACAAAAAATATGGGAATAGGAGACACCTGGAATTACCAATCGACTACCAGAGCTAGAGCATGCATGTTGCCGAACTCTGCATGACAAGCCACAGCCGTACTTGTTCTGCATCTCGGGGCGAAACTTCTCCGGCAAGTGTCTTGTCTTCACGCGTTGTTACTACTGATGAGAGAAATCCTGCCCCCCAAGCTGGTGCCTAGCTTGCCCGACGTCAGTGGTGATGGCTCCTCCAGTTGTCGGCCTGCATCAGACCACACGCCGCTCCAAGGCACGAGGCAGGAACGCAGGGGCTCGCCTGCTGGTCGATTTACACAAAAATAACCTTTTTATTAAACTAGCAACGTGGCCCTCGCAAATGCGAGGGCGCCATTTTTTGTGTGATGATTAAAATATTGAAATAAATTTACAATTATGCGGGTATTCACATTGTATATACAGTCATATAATCTAAATGCAAAGCTAAATTTATTATCAATTGGACAGGGAATATATGTTATCATTTTGTGATATTATTTTGGGCAGGGAATAAACATATATGTCAATACATCATAATAAAACACTGCATAAAATTAAATTTTGTACCTGAGCAAGCCATCATCTCTTATGTGAGGTTAACACTTCTAATCCATCCGGTGTGCTCCTAGTACTCATTAGGATCATCATATTTTATGTGAGGTTAACACTTCTAATCCATAAGGTGTGATCCTAGTAATCATTAGGATCATCATCTCATATGTGAGGTTAACATTTCTAATCCATATGGTGTGCTCTTAGTAATCATTAGGATCCACTAATCAATGGCAGATGATATTTGATTTTTCGAATGGGACACACAAACCAATTGTATTCTTCGAATGATATAAAAAATTATCATTGTTAATTGGAAACCAAGGAAAACTGTAAGTGTTGTTATGCTACTTTGTGAAAAAATTATTCTCTCATTTACTCCCTTTCGGCGTTAGTTATACGTACCAGTCAAAAATATTGTTATTATTGTGATATTTTGAAAATTATGTAATAATCATGTGCCCAAAAATTTAAAATAACAAAGATTGTATATCCACATAACGTGATTGAATATCCATGATAGCATAAATTATTTGAAAAATTATTCTCTCATTTACTCCCTTTCGAGGTTAGTTATATGTGCTAGTCGAAAATATTGCTATTATTCTGTTATTTTGAAAATTATGTAATAATCATGTGCCCACAAATTTAAAATAACTTAGATTGTATATCTACACAACGTGATTGCATATCCATGATAGTATAAATTATTTCAAAGATATTGACATTACCTTATACAAAATTCTATAGTCTAGCTAAATACAAAGATAGATGTACTATTATGACTTCTATTCTAAGAATGTAAATTATTTTGTTTGAATCACTTTGTTAGATTTGAAAGAACGTACATTCATATTTCAGTGATCAACCTATGTTGTACCATCTGTCTGCTTTTCTTCTTTTCTAAAAGAGCGCTTAGTGAAAGGTTAACAAAGATCAGATACAGCTGGGTTTTTTCCGTTCGTGGATAACCGCATATTGAGCTGTTCGTTTTTTCCGAAAATTTCCCGCAGCAATATTAGTTCGACGTTAGTTATATGTGCTAGTCGAAAATATTGTTATTATTTTGTTATTTCAAAGATATTGACATTACCTTATATAAAGTTCTATAGTCTAGCTAAATACAAAGATAGATATGATATTATGACTTCTATTCTAAGATTGTAAATTATTTTGTTTGAACCACTTTGTTAGATTCCAAACAACATGTATGGGGTCATCTGTCTGATTTTCTAAAAGAGCGCGGAGTGAAAGGCTAACGAAGATCAGATATAGCTGGTTTCCCATACGTGGATAACTGCATATTGATCAGTTTATTTTTCCTAAACATTTCTGCAGTAGTGATATTGGATTTGTATATTTTAGCCATTCTACATTTTGATTAAAATTTATAACTGTTTACCGCTAAATTACTAAAATTAGTTTGGAATAAAATTCTAATTAATCGGAAGCTAATTTTATTTTTTCCTTCGACATGCAATAAGCGTGATGTGCTTAGAAAACTTCAAAAAATAAGATGACGATGCTTATAGAATTCTAATTGGGCTCAGTTATTGCTGATATCAAAACCTTAGCGACGGATTTTGAGTCCTGTTCGTTTAAATTCGCTAGTCGTGATGTGAATGTGGTAGCACACAAATTGGCTCGTTGTTTTGAGCATTTGGTTTGTAATATTTCAGTAGGTGTTATCCCGGGTTTCATCCGGGACGAACTTTGTAATGATGTTTCTTGATCAATAAAGACCACATTCTCTCAAAAAAAAACCAGGAAAGGAAATTGCAATTTTCCCTTCCATGTCTAATATCTGATGGTATTTTTTTCTTGAGGGTAACAGCCTAATAGGTACTGGTGCTTTATGTGTAATTTCTCAAGACTTCTTTTTTCTATGTACGCACATACTCCCTCCGTTCTTTTTTAATTGACTCAAATTTAGTACAAAGTTGTACTAAATCTAAGTCAATTAAAAGAGAACGGAGGGAGTAGGTGCTAGAAGTGTATGTCTATTAAATATATGCTGGTAGATGTACGATAAATTTTTTTCCTTTGACATGCAATAAGGGTGATGTGCTAGAAAGGTTCAAAAAATAACGTGACGGGTGCTTATAGTATCCTAACAGGAAAGGAAATTGCAGTTTCCCTTTCCATGTCAATACGTGATGGTGTTTTTTTAAAAGCCTGGTGCTTTATGTGTAATGTCTTGAGCCTTTTTTTTCTATGGATGCACGTAGGTGTCAAACGTGTAAGTCTATTAAATGTATGTTGGTACATGTACGTAATTTTTTAAATTCTTGTCCATTAAAATTACAGATCTAACGGTTAAAATAATTATGATGATGTGGATCAACGCAGTATCTCTATTTTAGACCTCCGTATCTTGCTTTTAGTATATAATAGATAGATTGCTTCGGTACTACATATTTCAATGCGTCTATCAATGTCGCGACCTGCTGACTGCCCACCCATTTTAGACAATGCAAAAAAGAGATAAGATCGCAAGCAGCTAACACGTACGCCAGATCGTCTCCAACCGTTGCCGCCGGCAGATCAATGTCACGGCGTCCGTCGAGTGAAGACGCCATCCGAGACGCCCGACGGTGCCGTCCGCTCGTGCACTGTTGTTGCTGTCAGCCCAGCGTCGCCCGTCTGTATGTCCATCTTAATTCAACTCTTTTTGATTGGCTCGTACGACCGGTAGCTTCAATAAGCTGTGCAATGTTGGCCCGTATATGTTAGCCGGCTCTTGATTCATATTGCTTCTGTTGTGACCTGATTCATATTACTTCAGCCATAGGCCATACTTGGACGGACAAGCCAGGCCGGCGGCAATGGTGGGTGACATGAATGTTAACCCATCGATATGTTTAATGATCATCTTTAACTAGGGGCTTCATGTATTTTTTTTTTCTGCTTTCAGATCCCTAATGGGTATTTGCCAATGTCCAATCAACTTTGGGTAGATAATCCAAGGTTGGTAAACTTTTGGGTAAAAAACCAATTTTCCTTTCTAATCACGGCGCTTCCCACATAGCATAGAACGGATCCGCGGCAGGAAGGGACGTTTGGTTCGGCGGAGCGATGAATCGATGGAGCTACGTAATAATGGGGATCGTGGGCGGAGTGGTCCGTTTGGTCGCTTTCTTTTTTTATGTGGCATCGTGTTTCAGTGTTGATCCTCAGGTTTTTTTTGACAATCAGTACCACATATATTCGTAGTAATAAATAGTACATGGTAGAGATACACGAGCTGTCTCCAATGATTACAAAATAAAATCTAAAAGATACTAACAAATCTTCGAGATCTTCAGATTTTTTGTTCTTCCAGAACACAAATTTGTACTCTTTTGAAGGCAGCCGAAGATAGATAACGAACTATAAACCTGTAAATACCGACGAAGGTTCTCCCATAATTTTAATTTGAGCCGCAATGTCAAGGTTGTGTGCACGTACGTAACCATTAAAGCAGTCATTCAACATCGACAAGAGTATCAACACCAGTATGTCAGGGAATAACAGCAGACTAGCCTTATCGACATCGATGGAGAGCCAAAAGTACGAATCACCATTATTGAGGACGTAGTAGCCGAGACAAAAACTGTGAGGATAATCCTCCTCGTAGTAACAAAGAGAAAAGAACCAAAATCGATCTGGCGAAGCAAGATCTAAAGGTCCATACGCAGCGGGTTGTGATCTTTCAACACCACCATTTACGTCAGGGAGGAGATCTCGTCGTCGAACGAAAGCCCGAATATCAAGATGATGCCATAAAGGGAAACCAATAAAACGACGACTTATAGGATCCTCAGCTTAATTGTAGTATAGGATAGTGGGGGATATAGGACTCCCAGGATTGTGGGGATATAGGACTCCTAGGCACTGGACGTCCAGGTTTTCGCCAACAGAGGCGGACGACGATCCAATCATGTTTTTTGTTGGTGGCCTCCGATCGAACGATTGGTTTTCTTGATGTACGAAATTTTGTTTTGATTTTGTTCTCGTTTTTTTTTTTGCCCTCCTCAATCCCTCGCCGCCACTGTAACCGCCACCGCCACCGCGAAAACATGTACCCTCCGTGTCCCTTTTTGGTTCACCAGATGGTACACTTCGATTTCCCCAGAGCCGACGAGCGACGGATCTGCTCCATCCAATGTTGCGGGCAAGGCAAATTGATCGTTTCCCCTCCGAGGGGAAGCAGCCGCGACCGACTCGCCGCACTACGATCCTACCCCGGCCCAGTGATTGTTGTATTCGTAGATAGGGATGGGAAGTACCTCACGGATTATGGTTCTGTAGGCATTCATCTCCGGCACATGCACAGACTCTTGCTACAAGTCGTGAAACGGTATGCCCCTCTCGATCGCCATCATCCGTTTCTGTTTCTGATCTAGTCGAAATCAAATAGCTCTGTTCATCGATGTGTGGGGATTGATTACTCCTAGTCGTGGGGTTGGGAAAGGAATTTTCCCCCTCGTATAGTTACTCATATATTTCTGTCGGATTCATGCCGCAAGTTACCGGTAGATGATTTCTGATCTTTCTACTTCTAAAAGAGAAAAACTTTTACAATTCAGATAATCGTTTGTCTGCTCATCAGTCTTGCTTGTTCCAATTCAGGCTTGAGGGGGATGCAAAACCTCTGCAACAATCGGATGTCGCCGACACTACAAGATTGGATGACTTGTCCATAACTGCCACTTCCTCATCCTATAAGCAGGACACCATTTGGCTTCGGCCAGAGTGTACATGGGGACTTGATTTCTACACCAGAGTTGATCACGCGGGATTTTTCCACACATATCCTCATGTGGGTGGGCCATCTCACAACCTAGACGAAGTCTCCGAGGCCATCGATCGCTATCTTTTTCGCCATCTGGATCCAAAAATGTAAAGTTACTCAGCTTTGATCTAGATTATCATTGGTTTACTTCTCCGTTTTGTGTTCAAATGCTTTTATAATGCTTCCATGATTTAGGCCATGGAACAATTTTTACATTATGAGTCATGGGAAAACAGATGGCCCCAAGTTCCGAGTATAGAAAACATGTCAAGTTGAAAGCAAAGAAAATACTAGCATACATTTATTTTTAAATTCCTGTCATAGGACCAAATTCCTGCCATGGGACCATGCAAAGTTACAGAAATATTTTGTACCTTTATCTGTTAGCAATTTATTTTCAAATACTGCACAATCATAAGAACAGATGAAACTCAATGAAACGCGTAGATACGTGATGCGAAGAACTTTGTATTCTAGGTTTTATATGTATTTAATTTGTACAGCATGCTCGATTTTTAGCAAGGCACACCCACACAATAGTCTTCTCATGTCTTCACAACGGTCGATAGCCAGAATAGTGTCACAGACACAGCTAATTAGGTTCTGAAAATGGAAGATGGGTGCCTTGTTAAAAGGAGGCAGTGAACTTCTAGGCATGTGAGCCATTCATCTTTATATGTTTTTGCTGTTTACTACGTGACCAAGCACAGCCACATCAGCGGGTTGGCTCATCTTATTCTCGCCCCTCTGTTGTGTTTTTTCCTCAGTGGGGCTGTACACAAAATTCAGTATTAAACTTTTCCCGCCCTAATTTAATTTGTATTGTGTTCATATTTGCTATACTGGATATATTCCGGCATCGCCAATCTGTTTGTAAAACATGACATCTTCACTTATGCCTGTCCTATGCAACTTAGCTACCGTGAACTACCCCCTCTGTTCACTATAACCGTTCTTAGACCACTGCTAGTGAAGACCAAAAACTGTTTACTGAGGTGAAAATAAACCATGCTACGCTTTGATCAAGGCATTAAGCGAGACCAATGATCTCACCAAAACATCATGATCATTAAATCTAATGTACTCGCTAAACTAATTCATTCCCACCCTATGTCTTGCTGATAGCATGTCAGAATGAGCAAGTTAAGTACAGTCTGCTTACCATATTGATTTGTCTAATCTAAACTAGGCACAGGGAGCAGGATTTGGTTTCTCAAGAGAATAAGTGCACACTGGAGATGGCTATATGGCGAGACATTCACTGGCCTGATGGCACAAGGAAGAGTCATTTGAGAACACTGCCACTTGATGAAAGACGATGTTCGATGCTCCAGCTGGTTAAAGCTTTGATGGACAAGTACAATGACGATCACAATCTTTCAGGGGTTTGCTCCTTTTCCCTCCCTCCTGCCCTCAGCCGTCCTGCTGCCTACCTGGGCCGCACTGGGTTTTACCATCTTAACCATTCATCTAGCAATCCATTGCTGATCAGATCTATTCTTCTTATTCAAGGATCTTGCATATGAGCTTCCATGTGTTGGGCGCTACCGGTATTTTCATGATGCTGATATTAAGGGGATTTACTATCATATCAACTTCACAGCAAATACAAAAGGATCTGATGACTCTGGCCTTGACAATCTATTATTTTTTGCTGAACTTGTGGAAAGAGGGCGTAATGAGTTGGTCGTCAGCTGTATCTGCAGGGTTAATCCTTCAGAAGGTATTCTATACACTTATCCTAACTTGGGTGAGTTTTGTGATGTATTCTCCGGCTCAAACGTATGATTCCTACATCAACTGATTTGTTTGCCCCTTTGTGTTACCTAATTCATTATGCTTGATGTGTGGCCTGAAATGTCTAATCTACTGATACATCCGATTGCCTGGCGTAATGGCCGTAGCAACATTAGGAGCAGTCAAATACTCTCTCCAGTACACACAAAAAAGTTACATTTGAACACCACCAGTATGTTCTAAACATTTAGATTTAGAACTTCAAAATCATATGCACAGATTTGTCTCAGGAAGTTCCATAGTATTATATCATTTGTTGGTCGTTATACGTACTTATTTTGCAATGGGAACTACGTGTGGAATGAAGACCGTGTGTATCCAAAACGTCACTTTTATGTATGTACCTACGTATGTGCTTTGGCACCTCCTCTGAGCTAGCTGCCCCTGTTGTGAAGCCTTGTAGTGGCTATATAGGCCCCACATGATGTTTAAACTTTATACATTTGTAATATCTCAAACTGGTTTGTGCACAGCCATGTGTAATGACCGCATGCTTGTGTTTTATTACCTTCAACTATTATTATCTGTATGTGTGCCTATGTTTCATTGCACTTATTTTTCAGCAAGAGGTTGCTATGCTTGTTTGAGTGATGTTTATCACCCCAAGGCTGATTCGTACAGTGGTGGTCGCTTTGAAGATTGTCGCTCGAGGGGCATGTTTTGTTGTGATGGACCAGAGGAAAATTTGGGATATACTCCTTCTGAAGTAAGTAGGATGATTTCCTGGCAAGTAGTACTTAACATTTATTGTGCTGCTTCATTCATTGTTGACTGCTGCTTGTCTTCACAGCTGGAAGCAGAGGAGATGTCTGCTAGAAGTATGTACGAGGTATTGTAATGACACATCTTGTTTGGTATTAGTAACATCTATAGTATAGGGGAGTGATATTTTGGCACATGGGAGCATATGCTCCCTTTATTTTAAAAATGCATCTTAGATATATTTTAAAATGTTATAAAATTGAAACAAAAGAAACGCACATACATCTTCACGTGGTACGCGCTTACAAAGTCGTTTCACGATAAATTGACTTGTAGTATGACGTGTGTAAAAAAGACAAAATTTGGTGCTAAAAATAAGACTTTTCACTCGATTCCTTTTCTCTTCTTTACATAGACTATAAAACTTATCGGGGTTATTTGTTGCGAAACTTGATGAACTATATTGTAAAGATACATGTAGATTTGTTTTGTCAATTTTTTTAAAACTTCAGTTTTTTTCGTAGAGGGAGCATATGCACCCAGGAGCCGAATTGAATTTTCGCTATAGTAGTATGATGTTTGATTTGATTATTCATTGTTTCTATATTTATTTCACTTAGGGTCTTGATCCATCATGTTTTCTGGTGAGACAAAACCAAGTAAGGTGCTAGAGTGGAGTCTGAGAACGGTACTACAATGGAAGTGGCAGGAGTCAGTCCCTTGCATTTATCGCAAGCTGTGACAGAGTTGAAGTTATTATAGACATAATTTGCATAATATCATTGTGTTGGTACTAAGAAACCAAAAGAAGGCAGCTGCAAAAAATATCAGAAGGCACACAGTTGTGAAATATCAAGATAAGAGTGATATATGTTTAATCAGATGTAGATTTTAATGAGCCGACCTTGGTTTATCATCTAAGTTGTCTCAATTTTATAGATCATAAATATTTTTGGTAAAAGGTTGTTGTTCTGGTTCATGATTACTTACGTTATTATCATCTTCATCTAAATTTTCATGCTTACTCATAGCATTATCGTCCACACCTAAATTTTCATGACCACTAGCATTGTTATTGTTTTCATCTAAATTTTCAATGGGTTGCTCAACAATTGGTAGAGCTAATTCTTGAGAATTACTAGCACTAGTTAAATGCCTGTGCGTTGCCCCGGTTATATACATATATTTTTGTAGTCACACGTGTAAAGCTTAATACATGTAAATATACATACATACATATTCAGAAAATTGAAATTTGACTTCGACATGTACATGTATACAAATTCTAGCCAAGTTGACCATTTTGATGAGCCATTTAAGGTAGAATGAGGTAATTTACAAAAAAACAATCTCAAATAAAGATATAATTTATAAAGAAATGCAAAGAGAAAAAGGAACAATAGTTGACCAATGAGGTAACTTACAAAAACAATCTCAAATTCTCTATAGTTCGAAAATACATAAAGAAACTAATGATACAACATAACTTATAGGTGAAGTAGATTCAGGCCAAAGCTGTCGCCGTAGGTTGCAAAATAAGTATGCAGCGGAATACATTTTGCTAGAAAAGCTAGAGACAAATACAAACATGAAAAGTACCTACGTATATGTTGCAAAACAATCAAACATGAAAAGCTAGAGACAAATACATTTTGCTTCAAGCTGTCGCCGTAGGTTGCCATTTTTTGCGGGTAGGTTGCCATATTTAGGATCATGTAATGTTATTCAGAAGTTACTTTGGTAGTGGAAAATTGACAATTATAACCTATAAAAGGTGGGGTGGGACCAGTTGGCTCGACCATGTCCAAGACATTAACAGAGGAAATGTCACATACAATCGACTTAGTTTTTTCCCGTCACGTGGTCATTTATTTTGTCAGTTAAAAACGTGAAAGTTCAAGACAATGGTTAGATACGAGTCCCAAGTGTCAATATAATGTTCATTATGTGCATCACCATTTGACTGTTCCTTGACATGAGCTAGAGACGATCCATTGCCAACTCTAAGATGACCACGCCGAGAGGCGAGAAGCCAAGTTGTCAAAAAAAAGAGCCGCGCTATGCCCGCGACAACCACGACAACATGGTCCCACGCGTTATATTAGCATACCACAATGAGTGACTTTACATCTAGAAATGTTAGAAAATAATAATTCAATATGTATATTTTACTTCATATCAATATGGTTTCTGTATGCACCTTAAGTACTAACTAATTTACTAGTGATATCAATACATTTTTTTACGGTTTAGGTGCTTCTAGGGCCCCAAATTCGAGTCTTGCCCCGGGCCCATCAAATGTCAGGACCAGCCCTGAGTAGATTTGATGTCATCGGATCAAATAGCTTCTTGATTTATTTTCAGGCTTCATTATACGTAGTTCTATAGGCTTAGGAAGTGATTCGTATATGGACGAGAATCGCCCAAAAAGCATGTCATGCAAAGTCTGGATTCTCTTAATCTCTTCAGACTCATACATAATGCATGAACTCTTGGACCCAATTTTCGCAGCAGACCTAGTCTTTGCTTGTAGTCCTCTTATTTGTAGAGCATCTTGAATACAATATTGCCGAAAGCCAAATCTCCTCCATCGAGCTCGGGGTTCTCTCATCGCATGGAAGATGATAAGTGTCAACCCAAAGATGCAGAGAACACAACTCAGAATGCCCACACACAACTTGTCATTCACCATGAAATGTGCGGCTCTGTCAAGGAAATTCATCATAGAAGCAGGCACACACACTTATCGGAACGAACCAGAAGAATAAAATACAAAACTTTACAGACGCAAAATTAAAAGTTGGTCATGGTACCTGATTGTAATGCTGAGTGTGCCCAGCGGATGGCTGGTGCAAACATGTTAGCCACAAAATCGGTCGTCTCCCCAACAAGCACTTAAAAGTTGCAATTTCGCTGAAACATTTCGCTTCAGTTCTCATACGATTACGATGAACAAATGAATTACGAGACGATCACGGAGCTCTCCGACAGCATGAAGTTACCTCGACTTAGACGAGGAGCACGCCCTTGAGGTTGGCAGAGAAGAGGTTGCCGCCGGCATCCTTCACCATGAAGCTCATCATGAGGCGACAAGCGGCTGACGCATTTGAGGCGCATCCCTGTGTTTCCCTATGTTTGAATTCGGTGATGTTCCTTGCACTGCTATCTCCGATAGAGCAGGGTCGAGTACTCGAGTTTGGCGTTGACCAGGTGGCACGCAGATAGGAGGGGTGGCCACGTCAACGTCCTGAACTTGACGAGGGGCGACGTCTGGATCCATCCGACGGACATGAAGGGGGAATGGGAAAAGTACCGATCTCGACCGGCGAATTGCTGATCCATCTCCACTACTTATAAAGGCAAGAAGTTTGTTGGAAAACTAAATCTTGGCCGTTCATCTCCACTACTTATAAAGGCAAGAAGTTTGTGGGAAAACTAAATCTTGGCCGTTCAGATGCGTTCATCTAGCGACGCAGATTCATTTGTTCCCCCCCTCACCTCTCACACCACCCTTCCCCCCTCCCTAAAATCACGTAGCTACTAGGTAACTTCCTTCGAAACTCCAGATCCCCACCCGCACGCACTAATTTCACAAACATGAATCGTGCTATGACATGTAAATAATGCCGCTAAATCCTATTTTCTTCCTGATTTGTCGCCCTCAAACCCATATGGGGAGCTCCTTCTTTCTGATCGGCGAGTAGCCGAGTAGACAAACTCAATCAATACTTCGTCGGCGATCTGCGGGCGTTGGAGGGGATGGATCATCAACGCTAGTGGAGAGCGCATATGGCGGCGAGGAGGCGGAAGGAGGGATGCCTGGCTGCGGCTGTTGGCGCGTGCCCCGGCGAGGGTGTCACCTTGAGGGCCTCATCGCGCTCTGTTATCACCGGTTTTTAGCCAAATAAGGAGATGGGCCGTGATTGAGATGGGCTTAGAGGATATGCACTTAAAATGTTTCTGAATCGGCCTTGTACGAGAGTTTGGGCTAGATTGCCCGTGTATCTGTACATTATGGTAGATCACGTTTAAGTTTAGAATTAAGAGATAGAGTTTAGTTCGTACACAGTTAGGTTTATTCCAAAGATAGGAAGTCCACGGACTATAAATATGTACCTAGGGTTATTGAGAAAGGAGGACGATCACGTTCACAACAAACATAATCTAGGCGCATCGCCACCCCTTGTTTCGAGGGTTTCTTCCGGGTAAGCGCCATGCTGCCCAGATCGCATCTCGCGATCTAGGCAGTATCAGTTTATTCGTTGTTTTGTATTGCTTGTGCTGAAGCCTTTTTGATGGCGAGTAATACTGTTATCATGGATGTTCTGGGGATAATATTGCTACTTTTCTGATATGTATGCTTAGTTATGCTGCCCCTAGATATCTAGCTGCCTTTGCACCCATCTTAGGTGTAAGAGCAGCATCTTGCTTAGTCTTTATTTAGTAGATTCGATCTGTTATGGTTGTTCCTTGTTCTCCAAGGATTAGTTTGATATCCGCATGGTTAGGCCTTGCAAACGGGTTGAATGATCCAGTAGTGCGTAAGGTATGGTTTGCCGATCCTAGAGGAGTTGTTCCGGGAATCAACTCTATGTTGGTTTTTAGGCCTTTTCTAGGGCTAGTTTTCTGTTATCTTTCGTATCTGCCAGGCTCAACTACGTGTAGGACGTTCCAGTTATGCGGTGAAAACCCTAGACTGTCGTAGATTGATTTAACTTGGTATTGATAAAGCAGGACCCCCATGTTATCGTAGATCCAATACGAATCATGGGTCGATCGGCTCCTTGAGCCGATTCACAGGGTAACCTGAGAGCCAATCGAGGCTCGGATTTAATGTTTACGCGTCTTCCATGCAGGAAACCAATTGAAGCAATCCATCACCTTCCTGACCAGGTATAGGTCAGGTGGCACGCCCTCGCAACAGCCAGGACGTGTGCCGGAGTTTTGCGGGCCGTTGCCCGAGGGACCTCCGGGCTCTTCGTGTTGCTCGTCGCTGCTCGCCGGTGGGTTTTGGCAGGCAACACATTTGGCACGCCCGGTGGGACATTCTACATCAATTGCGTCAACATCTACAGCAACTGCGTCAGCATCTGCAGCTGAGATGGCGGAAGCACCAATCACGTACGAAGAGCTGCCTGAGGAGCACAAGAAGAAGTATGATGAGCTTAAAGCTGTTTTCGAAGCCGATCTCATCGGCTCTTTCGAGAGGACCCGTAAGCATGGCATCAGGTGGAAAGGGTTCTCACCCGAAGGCGCTCTCGATGAAGTAGACCTGTCTATCCCTTCAGAGGAACGCACCAGAGCTCTGCGCCAGGAAGTTAATTACATGGTGGCTCATTCGCTACACCGTCATTCCGAGAGCCTGGTGAACGCTTTCGAGCGCATTGCGGTTCGCGTGGTTCAGGAAATCATGAAGCATCAGTACTCTCCGTCAGGG
The DNA here is from genome assembly GCF_022539505.1 of Lolium rigidum. Lineage (NCBI taxonomy): Eukaryota > Viridiplantae > Streptophyta > Magnoliopsida > Poales > Poaceae > Lolium > Lolium rigidum. The sequence continues at coordinate 58,263,694 of NC_061511.1, read as the reverse complement.
CCTGCCCTAGGAACTCACCAGGGGGAGATACCATTCCAGACCAGACCGCAGCTGCCATTCTCGCTTGCAGCTCCAGAGCCGCCGGGTTCACCGGCATACGTCGTCTACAATATTGGAGGCGATATGATCCTGGTGATTACCAGTTCCTGCATGAACCGCCTAAAGAAATCCCGCATGGATACGTGTGCACGTACGTGCCGGACTGCAATAACTTGGTGTGCACGAACCAGATTGCAGCAGGAGGGATTTCTGGAGCAACAGGAGGGATTTCTGGAGCGGACGCCGATAAACATGCGTGGCTAGCTAAATATGCCACCGGAGCGAGTCATGAAAGCTCAACCCCTGCAGCTCATACCATGGATCAAATTAGTACAATCTTGAGAGACCAGTTCGGCATCGTGCCAAAGAGGAGAACAGTCGGCTATTCCAAGCCGTACCCCAACGAATATGATTTGATTCCGCTGCCGCCCAAGTATCGGCTCCCTGAGTTCTCGAAGTTCAATGGATCAGAAGGGTCTAGCTCAATCGAGCATGTGAGCCGATATTTGGCACAGTTGGGCATGATTTCAGCATCAGACCCGTTGCGTGTGAGGTTTTTCGCACAATCTCTCACACGACTAGCTTTTGGGTGGTACACCTCGTTGCCACCAGATTCAGTCCGGACGTGGAAGCAACTGGAAGAGCAGTTTCATGTTCAGTATCACTCGGAGGCTACCGAGGCTGGCATTGCCGATCTGGTGCAGGTGCGGCAGAAGCGGGGCGAAACGGTGTCGGCATACATTCAGCGTTTCAGGACTGTCAAGAACCGATGTTATTCGGTTCGTTTAACTGAGAAAGAAGCAGTCGAGCTGGCAGTGTTGGGCCTCGCAGCGCCGATCAAGGACCTAGCTTTCCAAGTAGAATACAATTCACTGGCGCACATGGCCCAGAAATTAACATTGTATGAGAAGCGCCACCCATAATTGTACCAAGACAAGTTCAAACGCCCGATAGGCCTGGTCGAGACAGAAGAAGCGGGGGACTCTGCAGAAGACCAGGAAGTAGCCGTGGCTGAATGGGCTCGGGGGGCAGATCTCGTGTCCTGCAAATGGGTGAAACAACAAGGGCCTGCCAAAGGGTTTGACTTCGATGTAAGCAAAGCTGAGCAGATATTCGATTTGTTGCTTAAGGAAAAACAGCTGAAGTTACCCGAAGGCCATAAAATTCCTACAGCGCAAGAAATGAATGGGAGACCATACTGCAAGTGGCATCACTCGTTCACCCATGTCACCAATGACTGCAAAGAGTTGCGTCGGCAGATCCAGATGGCGATAGAACAAGGCCGTTTGATCTTTGGACAGTTTGCCATGAAAGTGGACACGCAACCGTTTCCTGGCGTCAACATGGTGCAATTCAGTCACTCCACGAGGCGTCAACTAGACTTCTCGTTCGATGTTAACATGGCAGGGCCTGTATACCACCATGGCAGGGATAAAGAAGAAATCAATCACTCCCGTGGCAAGTAAAAGGAGGAGACCGGCCCACGTGACCGGCCCCGATATGATAATAGACGGTACATCACCGAGGAACAAGTGAGAAACGTGCGGTATCAGCGACCACTCTCCGCACATCTCCTTAACAAATATGAGCGTCAGTACGACCAACGCCAGCGGTGCAACATAGATGACGAGAGATATCGTCAGTCTGATGTAGACAACAGAAAATATCGTCGGTATGATAGAGACGACGAAGAATATGAGCACCGCGCTAAGGGGAAGTCAAGAGAGCAGGAAGACATGGACAGACACTGGGATTGTCCTTTCTTTAAACACTGCTAGGATTCAGGAATGAGCCGATTGCCTACAATCGACAACTGCCCGGAATGTAGACAGCAGAAGGAGGACACCGGTGAGGTTTCAGTGTTCAAGCGTCTAGGGCCTCTCCCATCTCAGAACAGACGAGCTGAATCATCTCGGGAGGAAGATTTCGAATAGTCAGAAGATGAAGAAGAAGATAGATACCACCGGCCGAGGTGGTGCCCCGATGGACTCAGTCACTCCCAAAAGCGTAGGGTTCAGCGGCTACGTAGCTTGGAGGAAGCCGAGGCGCAATACCTGCACACGTTGAGGAAAGCGCGGCCCGATCTGGCCGTGAAAATTCAGCAAACTTTGGACGCAGAGATTCGTCCACAGAAGAAAGAATGGCGCCCCAAACAAATGAAAGTCGATGAGAAGGCATCGGCTGGCACAAATATGGTGTTCATACTTCTGTCGGAGTTTTGTGCTCCAGGAACTGAAGAAGTGCCGGTGGCACAGTTTGACTGCGGCCCACGGCCAAGTATCTTTGAAAAGCCACGAGAGAAGAGCTACAAACATTTGAAGGCCCTGTACCTGAGAGGTTATATCAATGGGCAGCCCGTCAGTAAGATGTTGGTTGACACGGGAGCGGCAGTCAATATAATTGCGTACTCCATGCTACGGCGTTTGGGACGCTCTAAAGAAGATCTGATCAAAACCAACGTCACACTAAGCGACTTCAACGGCCAAGCATCAGAAACGCAAGGCGTTCTGGACGTGGATCTAACAGTAGGCCGAAAAACCATCCCTACATCATTCTTCATCGTCGACAGCAAAAGCACATACGCTGTCCTGCTAGGGAGGGATTGGATTCACGCCAACTGCTGCATTCCATCCACAATGCACCAATGCCTGATACAGTGGGATGGAGATGAAGTGGAGGTCGTTCATGCAGATGACTTAGTCGAGATCTCAATAGCTAGCATGAATATTTGGGACGCAGACGACCAAGAGCCGATCTCTGGAGTCAGTTTGGATGGCTGTGAGCGCATCGAAGCTACAAAAAATGGGGTGAGGCTGGTCTTATCCACCGGCCTGACAGAGTAGCAAGAGCAAAGTCAACGGACGTACGTGGCAAGGCCGATCCCTGCGATCGGCCCCAAAAAATAAAAAGCAATGATCTCACCTCAAGCATGTCACGTAGTCCTAGTAGGGAGACTCCCTCCCGTAGTAGAGCACAAATAAGTTGTAAACCTTCATTGAGCAATGCAATCAAAAAGGGGGCTGATTCCAGCAATCGGCCCAAATTATCCTCACCATACGCTTTGCGTGTGTTCAGCATTGATCTAGCAGGCGTCGGAAAGCTAGGATATGGGTTTACATCGGCTGATGAGCTAGAAGAGATTGACATTGGTCCTGGGGATAAGCCACGACCAACATTTATCAGCAAAAAGTTAGATCCGCGTCTGAGGGATCTGATGATAGCTTTGTTGAAAGAATACCCGGATTGTTTTTTCTGGGATTACACAGAGATGCCCGGGTTAGACAGGAGCATCATTGAGCATCAGCTCCCTCTCAAGAAAGGATTTCGGCCGTTCCAGCAGCGAGCACGACAGATGAAGGCCGAAATTTTAGAAGAAGTCAAGAAAGAGATCGAGAAAATGTTGAACGCCGGGTTCATCAGGCCATGCAGGTACGCTGAGTGGATTTCTAGTATCGTACCTGTGCAGAAAAAGGATGGCCGATGGCGCGTCGCCATAGATTTTCGGGATCTCAATAGAGCCACTCCAAAGGATGAATATCACATGCCGGTAGCAGAGACATTGATCAATGCAGCTGCTGGTCATAAGGTTTTAAGTTTCATGGATGGCAATGCCGGCTACAACCAAATTTTTATGGCTCCAGAAGATATACACAAGACTGCATTCAGAGTGCCAGGTTCGGTTGGTTTGTTTGAATATGTAGTCATGACATTTGGACTGAAAAATGCCGGCGCAACATACCAAAGGGCCATGAATTACATCTTTCATGATCTGATCGGCAAGTTGGTGGAGATATACATCGATGACGTGGTAGTCAAGTCTGTTTCACTAGAAGGACACTTGGAGGACTTGCGACGCATCCTGGACCGAACTAGAAAATTCGGACTAAGAATGAATCCAAAGAAGTGTGCTTTTGGTGTAACGGCCGGTCAATTCTTGGGTTTCTTGGTTCATGAATGCGGAATTGAGATCGGCTTGAAAAGTCAGGAGGCAGTGCGAACAATGCAGCCACCTACCACGAAGAAAGAACTCCAGTCTCTCATCGGAAAAATCAACTTCGTCAGAAGATTCATCTCCAATCTGTCAGGGCGAATCGAGCCGTTCATGGGATTGGTAAAAATTAAATCTGATGAGGAGTTCCGCTGGGGGGCAGAGCAACAGCAAGCGTTTGACGAGATTAAAGAGTATCTCACGAAGCCACATGTGTTGGTTCCGCCCCAGCAAGACAGACCATTCTATATTTACTTGTCAGTAGCTGACACTTCCATCGCCTCAGTGGTGGTGCAAGTTTATGATGGTCTGGAGAGAGTCGCTTTCTACCTCAGCAGAAGGATGTTGGATGCAGAGACAAGGTACCCCGAGATCGAGAAATTGTGCCTCTGCCTATTTTTTACCTGCACCAAGCTTCGTCACGTCTTGCTGTCAGCGGAGATTGTCATCATATGCAAATCAGATTTCATCAAACATATGCTGTCGGCTCCTGTGTTGAAAGGCCGACTCGGTAAGTGGATGTTTGCATTGTCGGAATTTGATCTCCGGTATCGGCTCGCGAGCAGTCAAGGGACAGGCGTTGGCCGATCTTATTGTTGAACGAATCAACACTGATATAGCAGCACTGTCTGTACGTGCATGGGCCATGTTTTTCGATGGATCGGCTTGTGACGATGGTTGCGGCATTAGCATTCTACTCGTGTCGCCCCGGGGGGCAACATATTCCTTCTCTATCAGGCTACCTACCCCTTGCACCAACAATGTCGCTGAGTATGAAGCAATACGCAAAGGAATGGAGTTGCTTAGGGAAGCCGGAGCATAAGCAGTGGAACTTTTTGGAGACTCAAAATTGGTGATTTCCCAACTCACAGAAGAATACAAATGTGAGAGCGAGTCGCTCTTCCCATTATGGATGCAATGCCGTGAGCTGATGGCACAATTTAGGTACATAAACTTCAACTGGATCCCGAGGTCACAAAATACCGAGGCGAACGATCTCGCACAGATGGCGTCAGGCTACAAGGACGTAGCAGAAGGAGCCGATGTTCAGGTACAGTTCCTGGAACCAGATGACTGGAGAGCCGATATCTTCAATTACTTGAAAGATCCGGCTCGGGGGGCACCTAAACGGATAAGGTACAAGGCCATGAAATATGTCCTTATAGGAGATGACATGTTCTACAGGACTTTGGAAGGGTTACTTCTCAAATGTCTGGGACCAGCCGAGTCAAATCGGCTCTTACATGAGGTACACGAAGGCGCCTGTGGAACTCACCAATCGGCTCATAAGATGAAATGGCTGATCAGGCGATCGGGGTTTTATTGGCCCACCATGCTTGAGGATTGTTTTAAGTACTATAAAGGGTGTCAAGCGTGTCAGATGTTTGGGAAAATTCAGACGGTACCCGCATCAGCAATGAACCCCATCATCAAGCCTTGGCCATTTCGAGGTTGGGGCATGGATATGATCGGCAAAATCAATCCTCCATCAAGCAAAGGCCACGTGTGGATTTTGGCCATTACAGATTACTTCACTAAATGGGTGGAGACCATCCCTATGAAGTCAGTGAAATCGGAAGATGTTATCAATTTTGTGAAAGAACATGTCATTCATAGATTTGGGATTCCCCAGACTATCACGACCGATGGAGGTTCGGTCTTCATTTCTAAAGAGTTTAGAAAGTTCTGCGAGGACATGGTAATTAAGTTGATCCGATCGTCTCCATACTATGCTCAAGAAAATGGGCAGGCTGAAGCGTCCAACCAGAGCCTTATCAAGCTGATTAAGAGGAAAGTCGATGAGCACCCTAGACGTTGGCACGAAGTATTATCAGAGGCTTTGTGGGCTTATCGCATGTCATGTCATGGAGCAATAAAAATCTCGCCATACCATCTGGTCTATGGACAAGAAGCCGTATTGCCCTGGGAAATTACGGTTGGGTCGAGACGTATTACGTTTCAGAATGATTTAACAACTGAAGAATATGCAGCCCTGATAAGTGATAGCATTCAGGATCTAACGGAACTCAGACTTTGGTCGCTTGAGAAAATTAAAGAGAACAAAGCCAAGGTAGCTCGCGCATATAATAAGAAGGTAAGACCAAAGGAGTTCCACGTTGGTGATCTGGTATGGGAAGCTGTATTGCCATTGGGGACTAAGGATGCAGTGTATGGTAAATGGTCTCCAAATTGGCATGGGCCGTATATGGTTGACCAAGTTTTAAAGGGTAACGCATACATGCTCGAGGAGCTGAACGGTGTGAAATTCCCAGTGGCTGTCAATGGTCAGCATCTCAAGAAATATTTCCCAAGTATGTGGGATGACGGGCAGTGAAATATGGGGGCCGATGCATGAGGATGACAGGAAGTGAAATATGGGGGCCGATGCATGAAATCAGCCAGTAAAAAAAAATATATAAAAACAACAGGACACAAAGTACAGCCGATGCACAGACATCGACTTTAGACTAAAAAGTCGATGCACAGCCATCGACTCTAGAGGTACAAGCTCAATTGAGCAGTTATCAGATTACATGGATAGGCTCTACTGGAGGAATGCCTCGAAGGCACGGAGGGCGTCAGCACGGACACGATCCACATCGGCAATCTCGGCCTCGTCATCTTTGTCCTCGCCCGTCACCAGCTGTTTGCTCAGGGCACGTATTTCTGCCAGATCAGTTTTCACTTGAGCTTTGAGGCCTTCTGCTTCCTCTCGGGAGCGGGCAATAAGAGCTTCCTTGTCGTGAATAAGCTGTTTGGTTGCCCGTACCCTCTCTTCAAGGTCCTCCAATTCCTTTCGCAAGGTCTCAAGTTCGGCGGTGCTGACAAAGGTGTCAGTTTTGGCATTTAATGCTGCCTTTTTCTCATTGAGCCGCTGACATTTGTCTGCAATATCGGCTTTCAACGGAAGTTGGGCGTGTGATACGCGTACAGCATGCGTCCGTTGGGAACCCCAAGAGGAAGGTGTGATGCGTACAGCGGCAAGTTTTCCCTCAGTAAGAAACCAAGGTTTATCGAACCAGTAGGAGCCAAGAAGCACGTTGAAGGTTGATGGCGGCGAGATGTAGTGCGGCGCAACACCGGGGATTCCAGGCGCCAACGTGGAACCTGCACAACACAACCAAAGTACTTTGCCCCAACGAAACGAGTGAGGTTTTCAATCTCACCGGCTTGTCTGTAACAAAGGATTAGATGTATAGTGTGGATGATGATTGTTTGCGAGAGAACGATAGAACAAGTATTGCGATAGATTGTATTCGATGTAAAAGAATGGACCGGGGTCCACAGTTCACTAGAGGTGTCTCTCCCATAAGATAAATAGCATGTTGGGTGAACAAATTACAGTTGGGCAATTGAAAAATAGAGAGGGCATGACAATGCACATACATGATATGATGAGTATAGTGAGATTTAATTGGGCATTACGACAGAGTACATAGACCGCATCTATGCCTAAAAAGTCCACCTTCAGGTTATCATCCGAACCCCTTCCAGTATTAAGTTGAAAACAACAGACAATTGCATTAAGTATGGTGCGTAATGTAATCAACAACTACATCCTCGGACATAACATCGATGTTTTATCCCTAGTGGCAACAGCACATCCACAACCTTAGAACTTTCTGTCACTGTCCCAGATTTAATGGAGGCATGAACCCACTATCGAGCATAAATACTCCCTCTTGGAGTTAAGAGTAAAAACTTGGCCGAGCCTCTACTAATAACGGAGAGCATGCAAGATCATAAACAACACATAGGTAATAGATTGATAATCAACATAACATAGTATTATCTATCCATCGGATCCCAACAAACACAACATATAGCATTACAGATAGATGATCTTGATCAAGTTAGGCAGCTCACAAGACCCGGAAATGAAGCATAATGAGGAGAAGACGACCATCTAGCTACTGCTATGGACCCATAGTCCAGGGGTGAACTACTCACTCATCACTCCGGAGGCGACCATGGCGGTGAAGAGTCCTCCGGGAGATGATTCCCCTCTCCGGCAGGGTGCCGGAGGTGATCTCCTGAATCCCCCGAGATGGGATTGGCGACGGCGGCGTCTCTGGAAGGTTTTCCGTATCGTGGCTCTCGGTACTGGGGGTTTCGCGACGAAGAATATATGTAGGCGGAAGGGCAGGTCAGGGGGCCACACGGGGGCCCCACACGCTAGGGCCGCACGGGCCCCCCCTGGGCCGCTCCGCCCTAGTGTGGCAGTGCCCCGTGGCCCCACTTCGTAAGCATATGTAATGGATGCAGCGATCAAAACAATGTAAATGACATGAGTAAACAAATGAATCATAAAGCAAAGACTTTTCATGAATAGTACTTCAAGACAAGCATCAATAAGTCTTGCATAAGAGTTAACTCATAAAGCAATAATTCAAAGTAAAGGCATTGAAGCAACACAAAGGAAGATTAAGTTTCAGCGGTTGCTTTCAACTTGTAACATGTATATATCATGGATAGTTGTCAATGCAAAGTAATATAACAAGTGCAATATGCAAGTATGTAGGAATCAATGCACAGTTCACACAAGTGTTTGCTTCTTGAGGTGGAGAGAAATAGGTGAACTGACTCAACAATAAAAGTAAAAGAAAGGCCCTTGGCAGAGGGAAGCATCGATTTCTATATTTGTGCTAGAGCTTTGATTTTGAAAACAAGAAACAATTTTGTCAACGGTAGTAATAAAGCATATGTGTTATGTAAATTATATCTTACAAGTTGCAAGCCTCATGCATAGTATACTAATAGTGCCCGCACCTTGTCCTAATTAGCTCGGATTACCCGGATTATCATCGCAATGCACATGTTTTAACCAAGTGTCCCAAAGGGGTACCTCTATGCCGCTCTGTACAAAGGTCTAAGGAGAAAGCTCGCATCAGATTTCTCGCTATTGATTATTCTCAACTTAGACATCCATACCGGGACAACATAGACAACGAGATAATGGACTCCTCTTTTATGCATAAGCATTCAACAACAATTAATTTTCTCATATGAGATTGAGGATATTTGTCCAAAACTGAAACTTCCACCATGGATCATGGCTTTAGTTAGCGGCCCAATGTTCTTCTCTAACATTATGCATGCTCTAACCATTCTAGCGGTAAATCTCCCTTACTTCGGACAAGACGGACATGCATAGCAACTCACATGATATTCAACAAAGAGTAGTTGATGGCGTCCCCGGGAACATGGTTATCGCACAACAAGCAACTTAATAAGAGATAAAGTGCATAAGTACATATTCAATACCACAATAGTTTTTAGGCTATTTGTCCCATGAGCTATATATTGCAAAGGTAGAGGATAGAAATTTAAAGGTAGCACTCAAGCAATTTACTTTGGAATGGCGGAGAAATACCATGTAGTAGGTAGGTATGGTGGACAAAAATGGCATAGTGGTTGGCTCAAGGATTTTGGATGCATGAGAAGTATTCCCTCTCGATACAAGGCTTAGGCTAGCAAGGTTTATTTGAAACAAACACAAGGATGAAGCGGTGCAGCAAAACTCACATAAAAGACATACTGTAAACATTATAAGACTCTACACCGTCTTCCTTGTTGTTCAAACTCTTTACTAGAAATTATCTAGACCTTAGAGAGACCAATTATGCAAACCAAATTTTAGCAAGCTCTATGTATTTCTTCATTAATAGGTGCAAAGTATATGATGCAAGAGCTTAAACATGAGCACAACAATTGCCAAGTATCACATTATCCAAGACATTTTAGCAATTACTACATGTAGTATTTTCTGATTCCAACCATATAACAGTTTAACGAAGAAGATTCAACCTTCGCCATGAATACTATGAGTAAAGCCTAAGGACATATTTGTCCATATGCAACAGCGGAGCATGTCTCTCTCCCACACAATGAATGTTAGGATCCATTTTATTCAAATAAAAAAAAACAAACCGACGCTCCAAGCAAAGTACATAAGATGTGATGGAATAAAAATATAGTTTCACTAGAGGAACCTGATAATGTTGTCGATGAAGAAGGGGATGCCTTGGGCATCCCCAAGCTTAGACGCTTGAGTCTTCTTGATATATGCAGGGGTGAACCACCGGGGCATCCCCAAGCTTAGAGCTTTCACTCTCCTTGATCATATTGTATCATCTCCCTCTCTTGATCCTTGAAAACTTCCTCCACACCAAACTCAAAAACAACTCATTAGAGGGTTAGTGCACAATCAAAACTTACATGTTCAGAGGTGACACACTCATTCTTAACACTTCTGGACATTGCACAAAGCTACTGAAAGTCAATGGTATCGAAAAATCCATCAAGCATAGCAAAACAGGCAATGCGAAATAAAAGGCAGAATCTGTCAAAACAGAACAGTTCGTAAAGACGAATTTTTCTAAGAGGCACCAGACTTGCTCAAATGAAAATGCTCAAATTGAATGAAAGTTGCGTACATATCTGAGGATCACTCACGTAAACTGGCATAATTTTCTGAGTTGCCTACAGAGAATTAGGTCCAGATTCGTGACAGCAAAGAAATCTGTTTACGCACGGTAATCCAAATCTAGTATGAACCTTACTATCAACGACTTTACTTGGCACAACAATGCACAAAACTAAGATAAGGAGAGGTTGCTACAGTAGTAACAACTTCCAAGACTCAAATATAAAATAAAAGTACTGTAGTAAAAACATGGGTTGTCTCCCATAAGCGCTTTTCTTTAACGCCTTTCAGCTAGGCGCGGAAAGTGTGTATCAAGTATTATCAAGAGACGAAGTGTCAACATCATAATTTGTTCTAATGATAGAATCAAAAGGTAACTTCATTCTCTTTCTAGGGAAGTGTTCCATACCTTTCTTGAGAGGAAATTGATATTTAATATTACCTTCCTTCATATCAATGATAGCACCAACAGTTCGAAGAAAAGGTCTTCCCAATATAATGGGACAAGATGCATTGCATTCAGTATCCAAGACAAAAAAAATCAACGGGGACAAGGTTATTGTTAACGGTAATGCGAACATTATCAATTCTCCCCAAAGGTTTTGTAGAATTATCAGCAAGATTAACATCCAAATAACAATTTTTCAATGGTGGCAAGTCAAGCATATTATAGATTTTCCTAGGCATAACGGAAATACTTGCACCAAGATCATATAAAGCATTACAATCAAAGTCATTGACCTTCATCTTAATGATGGGCTCGCAACCGTCCTCTAGCTTCCTAGGAATAGAAGTTTCGCGTTCTAGTTTCTCTTCTCTAGCTTTTATGAGAGCATTTGTAATATGTTTCGTGAAAGCCAAATTTATTGCACTAGCATTAGGACTCTTAGCAAGTTTTTGTAAGAACTTTATAACTTCAGAGATGTGGCAATCATCAAAATCCAAACCATTATAATCTAAAGCAATGGGATCATTATCCCCAATGTTGGAAAAAATTTCAGCAGTTTTATCACAGGCAGTTTCAGCAGTTTTAGCAGTTTCAGGCAGTTTTTCACCCTTTGCATTAGAAGTGGAAACATTGACAACACCAATTATTTTACCATTATTAGTAGGAGGTGCAGCAACATGTGTAGCATTAGCATTGCTAGTGGTGGTAATAGTCCAAACTTTAACTATATTATCTTCTTTAGCATTTTCTTCTTTTTCCCACCTAGCACGCAATTCGGCCATCAATCTTATATTCTCATTAATTCTAACTTGGATGGCATTTGCTGTAGTAACAATTTTATTATTATGATTTTCATGAGGCATAACTTTCGATTTTAAAAGATCAACATCAGCAGCAAGACTATCGACTTTAGAAGCAAGTATATCAATTTTCCTAAGCTTTTCTTCAACAGATTTGTTAAAAGCAATTTGTGTACTAATAAATTCTTTAAGCATAGCTTCAAGTCCAGGGGGTGTGTTCCTATTATTGTTGTAAGAATTCCCATAAGAATTACCATAGCCGTTGCCATTATTACAAGGATATGGCCTATAGTTGTTACTAGAATTGTTTCGATAAGCATTGTTGTTGAAATTATTATTTTTAATGTAGTTTACATCAACATGTTTTTCTTGAGCAACCAATGAAGCTAACGGAACATTATTAGGATCAATATTTGTCCTATCATTCACAAGCATAGACATAATAGCATCAATCTTATCACTCAAGGAAGAGGTTTCTTCGACAGAATTTACCTTCTTACCTTGTGGAGCTCTTTCCGTGTGCCATTCAGAGTAATTAATCATCATATTATCAAGAAGCTTTGTTGCTTCACCAAGAGTGATGGACATAAAGGTACCTCCAGCAGCTGAATCCAATAGGTTCCGTGAAGAAAAATTCAGTCCTGCATAAAAGGTTTGGATGATCATCCAAGTAGTCGAGTCCATGGGTTGGGCAATTTTTAACCAAAGATTTCATTCTTTCCCATGCTTGTGCAACATGCTCATTATCCAATTGTTTAAAATTCATTATGCTACTCCTCAAAGATATAATTTTAGCAGGGGGATAATATCTACCAATAAAAGCATCCTTGCATTTAGTCCATGAATCAATACTATTCTTAGGCGAGAGATAGCAACCAATCTTTAGCTCTTCCTCTTAATGAGAAAGGAAAAAAATTTAATTTTATAATGTCACCATCTACATACTTATACTTTTGCATTTCACATAGTTCAACAAAATTATTAAGATGGGCAGCGACATCAGAACTAACACCAGAAAATTGCTCTCTCATAACAAGATTTAGTAAAGCAGGTTTAATTTCAAAGAATTCTGCTGTAGTAGCAGGTGGAGCAATATGTGTGCATAAGAAAGCATTATTATTTGTGGTTGTGAAGTCACACAACTTAGTATTTTCAGGAGTACCCATTTTAGCAACAGTAAATAAAGCAAACTAGATAAAGTAAATGCAAGTAACTAATTTTTTTGTGTTTTTAATATGGAGAACAAGATAGCAAATAAAGTAAAACTAGCAACTAATTTTTTTGTGTTTTGTTTTAGTGCAGCAAACAAAGTAGTAAATAAAAGTAAAGCAAGACAAAAACAAAGTAAAGAGATTGGAGGTGGAGACTCCCCTTGCAGCGTGTCTTGATCTCCCCGGCAACGGCGCCAGAAAAAGAGCTTGATACGTGTACAGCACGCGTCCGTTGGGAACCCCAAGAGGAAGGTGTGATGCTTACAGCGGCAAGTTACCCTCAGTAAGAAACCAAGGTTTATCGAACCAATAGGAGCCAAGAAGCACGTTGAAGGTTGATGGCGGCGAGATGTAGTGCGGCGCAACACCAGGGATTCCGGCGCCAACGTGGAACCTGCACAACACAACCAAAGTACTTTGCCCCAACGAAACAGTGAGGTTGTCAATCTCACCGGCTTGCTGTAACAAAGGATTAGATGTATAGTGTGGATGATGATTGTTTGCAGAGAAAAGTAGAACAAGTATTGCGGTAGATTGTATTCGATGTAAAAGAATGGACCGGGGTCCACAGTTCACTAGAGGTGTCTCTCCCATAAGATAAATAGCATGTTGGGTGAACAAATTACAGTTGGGCAATTGACAAATAGAGAGGGCATGACAATGCACATACATGATATGATGAGTATAGTGAGATTTAATTGGGCATTACGACAAAGTACATAGACCGCATCTATGCCTAAAAAGTCCACCTTCAGGTTATCATCCGAACCCCTTCCAGTATTAAGTTGAAAACAACAGACAATTGCATTAAGTATGGTGCGTAATGTAATCAACAACTACATCCTCGGACATAGCGTCGATGTTTTATCCCTAGTGGCAACAGCACATCCACAACCTTAGAACTTTCTGTCACTGTCCCAGATTTAATGGAGGCATGAACCCACTATCAAGCATAAATACTCCCTCTTGGAGTTAAGAGTAAAAACTTGGCCGGAGCCTCTACTAATAACGGAGAGCATGCAAGATCATAAACAACACATAGGTAATAGATTGATAATCAACATAACATAGTATTCTCTATCCATCGGATCCCAACAAACACAACATATAGCATTACAGATAGATGATCTTGATCATGTTAGGAAGCTCACAAGACCCGACAATGAAGCATAATGAGGAGAAGACGACCATCTAGCTACTGCTATGGACCCATAGTCCAGGGGTGAACTACACACTCATCACTCCGGAGGCGACCATGGCGGTGAAGAGTCCTCCGGAGATGATTCCCCTCTCCGGCAGGGTGCCGGAGGCGATCTCCTGAATCCCCCGAGATGGGATTGGCGGCGGCGGCGTCTCTGGAAGGTTTTCCGTATCGTGGCTCTCGGTACTGGGGTTTCGCGACAAAGACTATATGTAGGCGGAAGGGCAGGTCAGGGGGCCACACGGGGGCCCCACACGCTAGGGCCGCGCGGGCCCCCCTGGGCCGCGCCGCCCTAGTGTGGCGGCGCCCCGTGGCCCCACTTCGTCTTCCCTTCGGTCTTCTGGAAGCTTCGTGGCAAAATAGGCCCCTGGGCGTTGATTTCGTCCAATTCCGAGAATATTTCCTTACTAGGATTTCTGAAACCAAAAACAGCGAGAAAACATCAAGCTGGCTCTTCGGCATCTCGTTAATAGGTTAGTGCCGGAAAATGCATAAATATGACATAAAGTATGCATAAAACATGTAGATATCATCAATAATGTGGCATGGAACATAAGAAATTATCGATACGTCGGAGACGTATCAGCGTGGCGTAGATCGATTCTCTGACGAGCTAACTTCACCCTTGACCTGTAGGCAGACAGAGTCACAACTGGCCAGAGTTTCACCTGCAACGCTACCGGGAGGTGATGCTAGATTTCTTCAAGAACACTCTTTACTTCCTCAGGGTCTTCAACCAACGTCTGGATCGGAGAGGAAAGCAGGACTTGGAGACGCTGAAACTGACGCAGGATAGCGCTGGGTCGTGGTTCATCGCATGCCGTAGAAGGAGCTAGTTCGATGGATTCAGGGTCGAACGTTAGCAAGCCCAAGATGCCACGATCCTGACAAACAGATACAGCGTTAGTATGCAGCACAAAGGAAGGGTAAACCAAACGAAATGAAGTGTACCTCTCCTGAGACCAAGGGGGCAGCCGATGATGAGGTAATCGGCTCTTGTGTTTCTGCGGGGGGCTTGGTCAAAGTGGCGGCCTTGTCAACGGCACCTTCGGGGATTACTGGACCCAGGTTTGCGGAGGGCATCAGTACTTCCTCGACTTCCCCACTATAAGTGTCATCAGTCTGCAAAGGAAGTGGTTAGCCGATGCGAGCAGCAATGGATTAGCATGAAAGATGAGCCGGGGAGAGTATGGAGGGTAATTACATTTGAAGCCTCTTGGTTTGATGAAGGGGCTCGCGGTGCCTTTCGAATCCTCTTGGTGCATCGGCTCTTTGTGCGTTGACCGCCCTGCCCCGCTTTGATTGAAGCTTGGGGGGCAACAGGTTCAGGAACTGACCTTTTCCTGGAAGCCGATGGTGGCAAGTCTGGCTGGCTCTGCGTGGTGATTTTCCCAGAGTTGCCCGAGCTCGAATCCCTTCGACTGGATTGTGTCTCCTCGCTGGAGTTGTCTTCGGTGGAGGCCTATAAAAGAAGAGTTAGTAAGCACACGCATGTTTGCAGAAGCCCATGAGGATAGATGAAAACAGTCAAGGCATGGATCAACGTACATGCAAGCTCTCTTGATCTGGAGAAGGGCTCTGGCGCTTCAAAGTTTTCCTGGTGGCCACTTTCCTCACCGCCGTTCTCGCCTTGGTTGGGGCTCGGGGGGCAGCTGGCACGGGAGACGCTTTGCTCTTGGAAGCCGATTTTGCTGAAATCGGCTGGCTCTGCATCACGACCTTTTTCAAGGGTGGCGATCTTTTGCAGAAGAGGACCACTGGAGCTAGTGGGAGGAATTCAAAGGGGGAGCCGTCATCATGTGCAGGTTCTGGACCATCTTGTTGCTGCAAGGGGACAGAGCAACGTTATAAAAATCATTGTAAGCCACTTCAAGGAAATTTGCGAGTGATGGTACCTGTTCTGCAGGGATATCATATTCAGCATCAAGTTGTTTCAGCAACGGTCCCAGAGCTCTCCTGAAGGCATGAGTTTTCCACATTGACCACCAGGTCTCAAAACCATCGGTTGATGAGGTGAAAGAGAGGTTGTTAGGGACTGGGATGGCTAGAGCATCAAAGAAAGAGTAACACCTCTGACCGGTGAGGACATCGGGCAAATCAGCTCTGCTCTTTGTTAAGTGGTGGAGGAAGAAGTGGGGAGACACCTACCCAAGACCAAACTGCCGGGCTGCTACGACCGGCTGATAAGACTCATAACCAGGTTTGATTATCCTGTTTGAGGTGCTCATGCCAACTGGAAGGAAGCAGGGACAGATCATGATGGAATACAAGTGCCGGGTGCTGAGGTCATCGGCAAAGCTGTCTAGCCTAAAGGAGACTGGATTTTCAAAATTTTCAGATTCAGTGTAAGGAAAGAACAGAGGATTGTCCAGGCCTTGGAAGAAAATGCTGAACCACTTTGATGCTTCCTTGGGGATCAGTTTACTACCTGGAAGACTATATAAAGCTTGGCCGTAGCTAGTGCATCGGATCTGCTTCCCGTTAGTATCTGGAAAAGTGCAAGTGGCCAAAAGTGGGAAGTCTGGGATATGGTTCTGGAAATACAGTGAGCCCATAGGCTGAATAAACCACCGGGGACCTCCTGTTTTGACTTGTCTTTTGGGAGAACAAATTGACAGACATTAGTTGGAGATATCGATAGACCTCTCCAAGGAACAGTTTGCCGATGCCAAGCTGGGTGCCTCTGGCGAGTTCATAGGCCAAAGAAAGATAATTCTTGGTCGAAGCAAGTGAAGGGCCACAGAATATGAAGTGTTCCAACCAGAAATTTAGGAAGGCCGTGTGTTCTTTCTCTGTTACAGGGCCTTTATTTTTCATGTGGCGTCGAAGGTAAGCACCCCAGTTTGTGCACTCTGTTTTGGAAGAGAGTTTGAAAGGGACCTTTGGCAGCATAAAAGCAGAGGGGCTGGGGGATGTGATGTCTAGGCCGGTGATCATTGCCACATCTAGCAGAGTTGGTGTCATGGGGCCATGGCCAAACATGAAACAGTTCAGTGCATCAGACCAGAAGTTGCCGATGGTTTTTAGAAGGTTTTCATGCTTCTCAAGGGGAGACAATGATAAGTACAGAGCATCGGCTATTCCTGTGGTTTCCCATTTGGATTGATGAGTTTTGGATACTCTACTATACCAGGAAACCCAGTCTTCAGGAGGGTTAGGCCAGACTCGTAAGCAGTCGGTCCAAGAAGTTAGATCTAAATTATGGCTCACGAAGGGGATCCTATTGGCCTCGCAAGAATCCAGATGAGCAGGACTCTCGACAGAACGGGGGCCAAGACAAAGAGAATTTGGAAGAGAAGGATGCGGCAACAGAATGTCTGATACCTAAAATTAATGGTGAAATAAAGCATTAATTCAGATGTTTGCTATCAGTTCTAACATTATTGCTCGGATGGCGAGGGGCAATTAAAGATTACCTTCAGGCCAGAGACCGTTGCGTTGGTATTGGACGATTCCGCCATCTGATTCGCTGACGGAGATGAATCTGCGCGGTTGAGGATCTGGGATTCGCGTCGCTGCGAGTTGAATCTGTCCGATGGGAAATTGGGGATCTGGGTTTGGTCCTTTGGATGAGTGTCGCAGGTTACCGTTTGATGTCTGGTGATACGTCTCCGACGTATCGATAATTTCTTATGTTCCATGCCACATTATTGATGATATCTACATGTTTTATGCACACTTTATGTCATATTTGTGCATTTTCTGGAACTAACCTATTGACGAGATGCCGAAGGGCCAGTTGCTGTTTTCTGCTGTTTTTGGTTTCAGAAATCCTAGTAAGGAAATATTCTCGGAATCGGACGAAATCAACGCCCAGCATCCTATTTTTCCACGAAGCTTCCAGAACACCCGAGAGTCGCCAGAGGGGGGCCACAGGCCCACCAGGAGGGTGGCCGGCGCGGCCTGGGGGTGGCCCGCGCCCCCCTATCTCCTCGCCGCCTCTTCGACCCTCTGACGCCGCCTCTTCGCCTATATAAAGGTCCTCGACCTAAAACCTCGATACGGAAACGCCACGGTACGAGAAACCATCCAGAGCCACCGCCATCGCGAAGCCAAGATCTGGGGGACAGGAGTCTCTGTTCCGGCACGCCGCCGGGACGGGGAAGTGCCCCCGGAAGGTTTCTCCATCGACACCACCGCCATCTTCATCACCGCTGTTGTCTCCCATGAGGAGGGAGTAGTTCTCCATCGAGGCTCGGGGCTGTACCGGTAGCTATGTGGTTAATCTCTCTCCCTATGTACTTCAATACAATAATCTCATGAGCTGCCTTACATGATTGAGATTCATATGATGATGCTTGTAATCTAGATGTCCTTATGCTAGTCAAGTGGATTTTACTTATGTGATCTCCGGAGACTCCTTGTCCCACGTGTGTAAAGGTGACAGTGTGTGCACCGTGTGGGTCTCTTAGGCTATATTTCACGAGAATACTTATTCATCGTTATGAATGGCATAGTGAAGTTCTTATTTATATCTCTTTATGATTGCAATGTGTTTTGTATCACAATTTATACGTGTGCTACTCTAGTGGTGTTATTAAAGTAGTTTATTCCTCCTGCACGGTGTAATGGTGACAGTGTGTGCATCGTGTAGTACTTGGCGTAGGCTATGATTATGATCTCTTGTAGATTATGAAGTTAACTATTGCTATGATGGTATTGATGTGATCTATGCCTCCTTTCGTAGCGTGAAGGTGACAGTGTGCATGCTATGTTAGTACTTGGTTTGGTTGTGTTGATCTGTCGTGCACTCTAAGGTTATTTTAATATGAACATCGAATATTGTGGAGCTTGTTAACTCCGGCATTGAGGGTTCGTGTAATCCTACACATTTAGTGGTGTTCATCATCCAACAAGAGGGTGTTGTTGGGGGGATGACCCCCGGTATGCCAAAGGCATGCCAAACCGGATGGTTTGAGCCATCAGGATACCGGTTAGATGATCGTACCGGAGTCTAAGATAGGCGTTTGGCTGAGCAGGCTAAGCCGGTATCCTCATAAGGGGGATACCGGAACCGAGTAGAAAAGGTACCGGGCCACCGGAAGGAAGGGCTTGTCGGCAGGACCGGTCAAAGATTCTCTCCAGAGCTAGAAGACAAAGATGAGCTAAGCAAAGTAGCTTTTGACGAAGGGCTGACGATAAAGAGAAGAGTGACGGTCAAAGAAGCCGGAGGACGTCAGCGCCCCTGATTAAAGAGGACTCCGGTGTCAGCTATGATTAAAGTAGCTTTGTAAAGTAGTTTGTCTAGTCAAAGATGCCATTAGAGTTTCTTCCAGTGTAAGTCCATTCGGCCCCAACTTAAGCCATCCTATGGCATTCGCTCGTTCTTTTCCCCAGCCTCTTAACTTTTCCTCAGTTTTCCCCTCCCTCTGGTTGAAACCCCTTTCGGAGGCTCGGACGGGAGGGTTGCCGTCTGTTCGAGAGGCCTTCGATTACCGGTGACGGCTAGGGAGCCGCCCGGTGGTTTTGACTTGACCGTTGCTCTCGAAATGTGTTGACTATTGGTAGGAAGAGCTGACCCAAAGCTTTCCCCTCCCGTCCCGAGGACTGGGAGGAGCTCACCCACACGCGCCCCTCAGCCGCCGCCATCACCGCCCACCTGCCTTATCGGCGTCGTCCGCCGCCGAGCCGGCCCCCGCCCCCACCACCACCCCGGGCTCCGCCTCCACCGGAATCTGGATCTGCCCCTGTCCTCTTTGTAATTCCGTCACGGTGCGCGAGACTATTCAGCCGCAGGCCGTGGAAGATTGGGAATCGGAGGGATCTAACGCATGGATTCCATGCCGGTAGCATCGTCTTGCACTATCCCATGTGGTGCTGGTAGAGGCGGTTTTTGGCGCATGTCGTTGTTGCTCAACTAAGCGCGTTGCTTTTGAATAGATGGATCCAGCGCTGACGCCGAAGCTGGTGGTTAGGCTGGATTCTAGCTTTACGTGATTCTAAACGCGTAAGGCGGGTTTAACTTCCCTGCGGTGGTTGCAACCATCTCGTTAACGGATTTCAAAGCTAACATCTATGATAACTACCTCGCAGAGCTCTACGATGCGGTTCATTGAATATTTCAACAGCTCGGAGGGAAGATTTGTTCCACTGTTTCGAAGACGATCTGAGTTTCTTTTTTGCTTTGGTCATAACTTCTTGCCGGACGGCGGTAAAATTCGACCATCCCCGCTGTGGACGGGGGCCAGGCATCATGCGAGTCTTTGAGGGCATCATCGAGTGGTCGGGCATCATGTCTCTCTTTCTTTACTGCCTCTGCTAATAGTGTGCGCCGTGGCGCGTCCTTGTAGGTCCATAGCAGCACCATCCTGTCCCCGGTGCTAGTGGTAGCCGGATCGTTCGCTGCGGTCGATGTGGAGGACGATACCGGACATTGAGGATCAGCCTCCTCAAGATGGTGAGGATGAGTTGATGTTTCCTGATTATTGCGAAGGTCGATGCGGTAAGCAGGCATCTGGAGGATCAACCACATGGAAGATATGGCTTTTGGTGCCACGGTTGATGTGCTGATGATGAAGAGAAGAATGAGAATGACGTGCCGGCCTCGTTTTGGCCGGTCTGAAAGGTTTGAAGAGCTTGCCAACAATTGAGTGGAGCAGGGAGAATCCCCAGACACGTAGAGGCACCGTCTTTCAAGCGGTGATGGTACTACCGTAATGCAATTACTACCTTATCACATTCTCACTAAGAATAATTACGAGCGTTATTAAAAGTGAGCCGGGTAGGTTCCACAATTAAATGCCCACATACCCCAGGTGTAGGTTTAGGCTGCGCATCACAATACGCGAAGCCGGCTTGGTTCGGGTACTGCGCTCATGGCAGTTTGTGTAGCTAGATCTACGGTTGCCGAGTTGTGCCATCTATTATCGACATCCCTTATCATTATGTTTCAGATAAAGAAGAATAAGGAGATCTAGTAGGTGTCCACCTCAGGGGAGAGCCAGAGCTGAAAACAAAGCTAGCGAAGACTGGTGGTTGGGAGATATAATCTCAGATTGGCTAGAGAAGATCCTTCACCTTGGTCCAATGCACCAGTAAAAAGTGGATTGAGAAGTATAAAATGAAAGTACCTACATGAGGATCATTCTATGCAAAGGAAATGGCTCTTGACAAGATCAATGGTCCATGGAATGAAAGCTTTCAGTTAGCTTTACACTTTCAAAGCTGAAGTGGAGATGGCTAGTCCAGGCGATGTTGTAGCAATGAGACAACATACGGTTCCCTACAAATCTGAAAAGCGGAAGGTAATGCACAAGGAATGTTTCAGAAGAGCTTTTGTTTGTTTCAAGCGTCTGTGGAAAGGCTTACCTAGGACGGTTGCAGGCCTTATTTGGCGTGGATGCATCAGCTCTTCTGGCCAGGTTTAAGGACAGCTATTCGTTCCCACTCTTGGAGTTGATGGACATATTGGATATTCCCTGTTGCTATGAGGTTTGGAGGTTGAGTCAGAGAAAAGTTGGACTTGGTTTCTGCAGAATTTGCGCGACTTATGGTCATCCAGGGACTTATTCATCACACAGACGCTTGCAAGGTTTGGAAGTAATGGTAGAAGCGAGTATTCCCTGGAGTGGAGACATAGGGAATGTATCGACACTTGGTACCAGAAATTTTACAAAGAAATTCAAGGATGTAAGTTTTCTACTAGCCTATGGCCAGCTTCTTACACATGCAGCTCTAGGAAGCATCGTTTCATTTGGATGTGTTGTATAAACAAAGAAGGCTTTGGGGTGAAAGTGTACTTGGATGAACATCATGGTAGGGTGTGGTTAAAGCCAATTAATGAAAGTTTGCAAGGTAGACTATGTAACTATAGTAACCTTGCGGAGAGTTTCGAACTCAAAGATTAAAGTCATTGAAAGAGCCTCTACTGTGGCAAATATTTGATAAGATTAAGTAGCGGATGATCATGATAAAGATCAGTCTGCAGTCAAAAAAAATGCATCCACAAATTATGTTGGCCATCTCATGCTCCCATCTTTGATTCAGTCTTTGCATGCAGAGGGCAAAACAATTGAGGATGCAATGCGTCGAGAAAAGAATGGGAGACTGAGGTAGCTCTACTGCAGCAATAAAACAGGCGGTGGAGGTATCCGATGAGTTTGGTTGATAGGACATGCCCATTGTAGGGGATGGCAGATCCGTGGGATACCACTGCTACGCATTGTTTTTCCATGAGTGTTATAGGGGTGAAGATGGTGAAGTTGAGTCGGTATGTATCCGATAGTCTTTCTCTGTTGCCAAATTTAGGGCTGCATATGCTATGAATGTTCTACTATGTTGGGAAAAGACCAATGGACGAAAGAGTCGATCAGACTATCAGTACTCTCTCAGTATACTGACTGAGCGCGTGATTGACGTGAAAAGAATAGGATCAGAGCTGGTGCAGAGGGTGGTGCCGATTACAGCAAGTGCCAGCGTTGTGGAATCCACTGGACACATTGCTAAGCTTTGTAAAAATGGAGTTGACCCAGCTTTTCGGAATGGAAGATCGGCGGGAGAGCCAGAAAATGCAGAGGAGAATGAAGCAGCAATTCAACTTGAGATTAAACGAGTTCAACATGAGGAGATTGAGCAGACATGCTGAGAGGAGATTGAAGCTGTCGGTTCAACATGAGAGTCGAAGCAGCAAATCGAGGAGAGGTGGAAGCAGTGAATTGAACATGAAGTTGAACCGATGGATCAAGAGCAGAGGGAACAGATGGATGTAGAATGGCTTCAGCTGATGAGTCTAGAGGAAGGGAACAGGTGGTAATGAGATTGCCTGCAAGTGGTAAGGCCATGATAGTGCTATACTTCGAAGAGCTCATGGCAGAAGAAAAAGCACAAGCTTTGCAGAAAAGAAGAACAAGAAAGAGGGCAAAAAGGAAGGTAGACTTACCGATAATATCACCGGTAGGGTTACCGGAGTTGGGTGGTGGCCTGGCGAGTCACACCGGAGCAAGAGAAGATTTTTATTCTGAACAACTAATTTGAATTTGTATGAACAATTTGTATTGTGGGGTTCCCTTGTATTGTTGGGGATCCCTTTGTGTTGAACAATCTGTGTCGGCCGGATGCCTTTGTGTTGAACAATTTGAATTTCTATGAACCATTTGAATTTATTGTGGTATCATTCTTTAATAATGGGAGGATCCCTATTGGGAGTCTGAACAATTTGAATTTGTTATTGGGGTTCCCCATTTATTTGGGATACCGATTGAAGCCACATTCATCATTTCTCCAGGGTTTTAGGGTTTTAGGGTTTTAGGGTTTTAGGGTTCAGTTCAAAACTAATTCAAGCCATGGTGGAACACTTCCCGTGGAGCCTTTGTTATGTTTACCTACAGCCTAGAGAAATAATGGATGGAAAAGGAAATATAGAGATATGAGATTTTATGCCAAAAGCTTCAAAACCGCCTTCCTAGTCCATGAGACTACTAGATATCGAAGATCGCAGGGCTTTCTGCTCAATACACCTCCCAAATACCCACTATGCTTGCAAGCTTTGTCCAAATGAGTCCAGATTCGTCACATAGCCTTGTATCTTTGAGTTGCAAACAATATCTAGTCGGTGCAAAATGTAATATATTGTTCAATGCTAACTACAATTTTGTCTATGCCAAAAGCTTCAATTTCCACTTAGTCCGTCTATTGTTTGGGTGCCCTGTTTTGCCGGTGTTTACTCAGTTTTCCCCGCCGCGGGCCCGCTCGTTTATTCTCGGTCCTGCTCGGTTTTTGCCCCTTCCGAGCTAAACATTTCTCACTTTTCCCCCTCACCAGTTCTACTCGAGTTTTTCACTAACTTGTACTCATTACGACTGATCTCTGATTGGTCGAGATCAGTGTATCACACGGATCTTGGTTAGTTGAAAGCTCAACGGCACGCTTGCACCGCGTTGATCATTTATGATCGGGCGGCTCATATCTCTCTCTCTACCACGATGGACGCATACGGAGACAAAAGCGGAAGCACATACCTGCCAACCACGGCGGGTCGCATATTCCGGTCGCATCCTCCTCTCTCGTATTTCCTCTCTTACTACGGCCCGGTCGGCAGCGCGCGGATCCTAACACCGTGCGTGCGCGCGTGCGCGCCCGCGAATCCTAGCCGTGCGTCGCCGAGCGGCGTGCGGCGCGCGGATCTAGCCGTGCGTGCGGCGGCGTGCGTAACGCGGCGTGCGCAGCGGATCTAACCGTGCGTGCGGCGGCGTGCGGCGGCGCGGATCTGGCCGTGCGTGCGGCGGCGTGCGGCGGCGCGCGGATCTAACCGTGCGTGCGGCGCGTGCGGAGGCGCGGATCTAACCATGCGCGCGCGTGGATCCTAAGTGCCCGGTGAGGATCACAACCGTCAGAAATAGTTGAAATGTCTCTCTCTGTCTCTCTCTGTCTCTAACCAGGTGAGGATTCTATTCTCGGATGCGTTGAATGATCGAAGAACACCAAGACGGCGGCCGATGCCGCGCAGGTGGTCATCGATGCCGCGAACATTGAAGCCACCCGCCTACAACATCAGCACGACGGCACAGACTGACCATGTGTCGGAGCCTGTTGATGTCTCACTTCGGTCTGAGGTACGGAGAATCGATGCCAAGGCCGATTGAAGCCATCGTCTACAACGTGTTGCAAAGCTGCCGATCCAACCCTCCATGAATCACGTCGCTGATGAAGTACACCAAGACAGCGACGGCTCGACAACGGTCATGGTACCCACGAATATTGAAGGCCATCGCCGATAACATCGCTTCAACGTTTGATGGCGCAGATGACCGTGTTGCTGCCATAAATTAGGATAAATTACCAGTAAATTTGTATTTTCAATTTCCAAATGGGATAAAAATTGTTCGAACTACTACCTCCGTCTCAAAAAAAGCTCTCCACGTTCTTGATGTGTCCATGTACATCCCGTATGTATGATTTGAATTCTATCCCATCTGGATTGGGAAGATATTGATATGTATTTGATCCGGAGGCTGGTACAT
>NC_061511.1:58177357-58238522 GCF_022539505.1 Lolium rigidum | reverse complement strand
CCGCTAACTAAAGCCATGATTCATGGTGGAAGTTTCAGCTTTGGACATATATCCTCAATCTCATATGAGAATAATAATTGTTGCCACATGCTTATGCATTAAAGAGGAGTCCATTATCTGTTGTCCATGTTGTCCCGGTATGGATGTCTAAGTTGAGAATAATCAAAAACGAGAAATCTAAAATGCGAGCTTTCTCCTTAGACCTTTGTACAGGCGGCATGGAGGTACCCCGTTGTGACACTTGGTTAAAACATGTGTATTGCGATGATCCGGTAGTCCAAGCTAATTAGGACAAGGTGCGGGCACTATTAGTATACTATGCATGAGGCTTGCAACTTGTAAGATATAATTTACATAACTCATATGCTTTATTACTACCGTTGACAAAATTGTTTCATGTTTTCAAAATAAAAGCTCTAGCACAAATATAGCAATCGATGCTTTCCTCTTTGAAGGACCATTCTTTTTAGTTTTATGTTGAGTCAGTTCACCTATCTCTCTCCACCTCAAGAAGCAAACACTTGTGTGAACTGTGCATTGATTCCTACATACTTGCATATTGCACTTGTTATATTACTCTATGTTGACAATTATCCATGAGATACACATGTTATAAGTTGAAAGCAACCGCTGAAACTTAATCTTCCTTTGTGTTGCTTCAATACCTTTACTTTGATTTATTGCTTTATGAGTTAACTCTTATGCAAGACTTATTGATGCTTGTCTTGAAGTACTATTCATGAAAAGTCTTTGCTTTATGATTCACTTGTTTACTCATGTCATTACCATTGTTTTGATCGCTCCATTCATTACATATGTTTACAAATAGTATGATCAAGGTTATGATGGCATGTCACTTCAGAAATTATCTTTGTTATCATTTTACCTGCTCGGGACGAGCAGAACTAAGCTTGGGGATGCTGATACGTCTCCGACGTATCGATAATTTCTTATGTTCCATTCCATATTATTGATGATATCTACATGTTTTATGCACACTTTATGTCATATTCGTGCATTTTCTGGAACTAACCTATTAACAAGATGCCGAAGAGCCAGTTGGTGTTTTCTGCTGTTTTTGGTTTCAGAAATCCTAGTAACGAAATATTCTCGGAATTGGACGAAATCAACGCCCAGGGTCCTATTTTGCCACGAAGCTTCCAGAAGACCGAAGGGGAGTCGAAGTGGGGCCACGAGGCGCCACCACACTAGGGCGGTGCGGCCCAGCCCTAGGCCGCGCGGCCCTGTCGTGTGGGGCCCTCGTGTGGCCCCCCGCGTTGCCCTTCCGCCTACTTAAAGCCTCCGTCGCGAAACCCCCAGTACCGAGAGCCACGATACGGAAAACCTTACTGAGACGCCGCCGCCGCCAATCCCATCTCGGGGGATTCTCGGAGATCTCCTCCCGCACCCTGCCGGAGAGGGGATTCATCTCCCGGAGGACTCTTCACCACCATGGTCGCCTCCGGAGTGATGAGTGAGTAGCTCACCCCTGGACTATGGGTCCATAGCAGTAGCTAGATGGTTGTCTTCTCCTCATTGTGCTTCATTGTTGGATCTTGTGAGCTGCCTAACATGATCAAGATCATCTATCTGTAATACTATATGTTGTGTTTGTCGGGATCCGATGGATAGAGAATACTATGTTATGTTAATTATCAAGTTATTACCTATGTGTTGTTTAAGATCTTGCATGCTCTCCGTTATTAGTAGAGGCTCGGCCAAGTTTTCGCTATTAACTCCAAGAGGGAGTATTTATGCTCGATAGTGGGTTCATGTCTCCGTGAATGCGGGGAGTGACAGAAACCTCTAAGGTTATGGATGTGATGTTGCCACTAGGGATAAAACATTGATGCTATGTCCGAGGATCTAGTTATTGATTACATTACGCACCATACTTAATGCAATTGTCTGTTGTTTTGCAACTTAATACTGGAAGGTGTTCGGATGATAACCTGAAGGTGGACTTTTTAGGCATAGATGCATCGTTGGATAGCGGTCTATGTACTTTGTCGTAATGCCCAATTAAATCTCACTATATTTATCATGACATGTATGTGCATTGTTATGCCCTCTCTATTTATCAATTGCCCGAATGTAATTTGTTCACCCAACATGCTTTTATCTTATGGGAGAGACACCTCTAGTGAACTGTGGACCCCGGTCCTATTCTTTACATCGCATACAATCTACTCGCAATACTTGTTTTATCTGTTTTCTTGCAAACAATCATCTTCCACACAATACGGTTAACCCTTTGTTACAGCAAGCCGGTGAGATTGACAACCTCACTTGTTTCCTTGGGGCAAAGTACTTTGGTTGTGTTGTGCGGGTTCCACGTTGGCGCCGGAATCTCCGGTGTTGCGCCGCACTACATCCCGCTGCCATCAACCTTCAACGTGCTTCTTGACTCCTACTGGTTCGATTAAACCTTGGTTTCTTACTGAGGGAAACTTGCCGCTGTGCGCATCACACCTTCCTCTTGGGGTTCCCCACGGACGTGTCAACTACACGCATCAAAGCACATGAGCAGAAGACGACCATCTAGCTACTGCTGTGGACCCATAGTCCAGGGGTGAACTACTCACTCATCACTCCGGAGGCGACCATGGCGGTGAAGAGTCCTCCGGGAGATGATTCCCCTCTCCGGCAGGGTGCCGGAGGCGATCTCCTGAATCCCCCGAGATGGGATTGGCGGCGGCGGCGTCTCTGGAAGGTTTTCCGTATCGTGGCTCTCGGTACTGGGGGTTTCGCAACGAAGACTATATGTAGGCGGAAGGGCAGGTCAAGAGGCGACGCGAGGGGCCCACACAACAGGGCCGCGCGGCCAGGAGGTGGGCCGCGCCGCCCTGGCGTGTCGCCGCCTCGTCGCCTCAATTCGTTTCCCTTTCGGTCTTCTGGAAGCTTCGTGGAAAAATAGGCCCCTGGGCGTTGATTTCGTCCAATTCCGAGAATATTTCCTTACTAGGATTTCTGAAACCAAAAACAGCAGAAAACGACAGAACGGCTCTTCGGCATCTCGTTAATAGGTTAGTGCCGGAAAATGCATAAATATGACACAAAGTATGCATAAAACATGTAGATATCATCAATAATGTGGCATGGAACATAAGAAATTATCGATACGTCGGAGACGTATCAGGGAGCAGAGCTGCAGTCACAGCACCTGGCCCATGACTCTATGTATCTACAACCTTCCTCCTTGGTTGTGCACGAAGCGGAAATTCATTATGATGCCAGTGCTTATCCAAGGCCCAAAGCAACCGGGCAACGACATTGATGTGTACCTAAGGCCATTAGTTGATGAACTTTTGGAGTTGTGGGCCAAACCAGGTGTACGTGTGTGGGATGAGCACACCGAGCAAGAATTTGACCTACGAGCGTTGCTATTCGTTACCATCAATGATTGGCCTGCTCTTAGTAACATTTCAGGACAGACGAACAAAGGATACAATGCATGCATACACTGTTTAGATGAGACTGAAAGTAAATATTTGGGAAAAAGTAGAAAAGTTGTGTACCCGTTCAAGCGTCGTTTCCTTCCGCGCAAGCATCCCTTAAGGAAAAAAGGCAAGCATTTCGATGGCGAGGCAGACCGTCGACCGAAGCCTGTCCCCTGTAGTGGTGCTGATATATTCTATATATATATAGAAATATCATAGAATAGAGATATAGAATTTTTGGTCGGGAAATTAGAATGAATCATTGAGTGAAAAAGGAGCAAAGAATGGCAAAAGACGAGACTCTACTAGTCTTCACTCTTGTGGTTTCCTCGGTTTCTGTTTTCTTATTCGAGATCTTGCTTTTCATGGTTCTCATCTCTGCAACTCGCGATTTTCGCGAGAGAACCAAATCCAAGTTGGTGAAGATCATGATTTGGGCTGGCATAGTAGTTATTATCTTTGCAATTGCGGTTCGAATCTATCCGATCTTTATCTTTTTGCCCAAAGAACAAAGAAAACCCCTTGTCGAAGCCCTTTATGATAAGCTTTTGACATGGTCAAGGATTTAAATGTTATCTTTGGAAAGGGTCCAGGCAGTCGACCTGTTCCGAAAGACGTTGATGGACACGCGCCCATGTGGAAGAAGAAATCTACTTTTTGGGAGCTAGAATATTGGAAAGTCCTGGAAGTCCGCTCTGCAATCGACGTGATGCACCTGACCAAGAATCTTTGTGTGAATATTCTAGGTTTTCTGGGCGTGTATGGAAAGACAAAAGATACACCAGAAGCACGGGAGGACCAGGAACATCATAAAGGACGAAACGGCAATCATCCAGGGCAGTTTGTAGGGCCTACCAGCTACGCTCTTACCGAACAAGAGAAGGAGATCTTTTTTGAAGGCCTATTCAGTATCAAGGTTCCGTCTGGTTTCTCGTCGAATATAAAGGGAATAGTAAATATGAAGGAAAAAAATTCCAGAACCTGAAGTCCCATGACTGCCACGTGCTTATGACACAATTGCTTCCGGTTGCATTGAGGGGACTTCTACCAGAAAATGTTCGACTAGCCATTGTGAAGATATGTGCATTCCTCAACGCAATTTCTTAGAAGGTAATGGATCCGAAACTTTGTCGGGATTACGAGGAAGATGTGGTCGAATGTCTTGTCAGCCTCGAGTTGTTGTTCCCACCATCCTTCTTCAATATTATGACGCACCTCCTCGTTCACCTAGTTGAAGAGATTAGAATTCTCGGTCCTGTATTTCTACACAATATGTTCCCCTTCGAGAGGTTCATGGGAGTCTTAAAGAAATATGTTCTTAACCGAGATAGGACAGAACGAAGTATCTCAAAGGGCTACGGAACTGAGGAGGTCATTGAGTTTTGTGTTGACTTTCTTCCTGACCTTAAGCCGATTGGTGTGCCTGAATCTCGGTATGAGGGGAGTCTGACTGGAAAAGGCACACTAGGAAGAAAAACAACGATGTGCAGGGACAAGATTTCTTTCAATCAAGCACACTACACAGTTCTATACAATTCCAGCTTGGTGGCTCCGTACATCGAGAAACACAAGAATGTTTTACGAGAAATAAACCCGGGCCAGCCCGAGTCCTTGATTACACGTCAACACGTGGATACCTTTGGCAGTTGGTTGCAAAGACATCTCATTAGTGACCCATATGTTGTAGAGCAGCTGTACTTGTTGGCCAGGTTACCATCTTCAAACATATGTACAATCCAAGGGTACGAGATAAATGGGAATACATTTTACACGATCGACCAAGATAAAAAGAGCACCAACCAAAACAGCGGTGTTCGCTTCGATGCAAAAGATGAGAATGGGCAAACCACCACATATTATGGATACATAGAGGAGATATGGGAACTTGACTATGGTCCCACTTTTAAGGTCCCTTTGTTTCGGTGCAAATGGGTGAAGCTCAGCGGTATACAGGTAGACGATAAGTACGGTATGACAACAGTGGATCCCAAAAATCTTGCGTACATGGACGAGCCATTCGTCCTAGCCAGCGAGGTGGCTCAAGTTTTTATGTGAAGGACATGTCTAGCAAATCAAGAAAAAGAAATCAACAAAAGAATACATCAACCGAGGAGCCAAAGCGCCACATAGTTCTTTCGGGCAAAAGAAACATCGTGGGAGTGGATGACAAGACAGATATGTCAGAAGATTATAATAAGTTTAAAGAAATTCCGCCCTTCACGGCGAAAATTGACCCAAGCATCTTGCTAAATGATGAAGATTCTCCATGGCTACGGCGTAGAAAATCACATCAGTAGATGGCGATGTAATAATGTATTCTTCATATATAGTTCCCAAGACAATCTCTACATTTATGTAATAATGAGAACCCTTTCCCCAACACTGTTAGAGGAGATGGAGTCTTTCACGGGCTTGCAGGGAAATTTTTCCGAGGAGCAGCTTCCGAAGATGTCGTAGGGCGTG
The DNA here is from genome assembly GCF_022539505.1 of Lolium rigidum. Taxonomy (NCBI): domain Eukaryota; kingdom Viridiplantae; phylum Streptophyta; class Magnoliopsida; order Poales; family Poaceae; genus Lolium; species Lolium rigidum. The sequence continues at coordinate 58,232,619 of NC_061511.1, read as the reverse complement.
TGCACCAACGACATCTTCGAGAAGCTGCGCCACGAGAGATTTCCCAACCCTTTCCTTCATGCATGGGAATGAAACTCTGCTTGGCTTGTTGATCTGCTTGGCAAGGCGTATCGATGCTCCTTTTACAGGCACGGCACCGCTTCTACTTTGTCTTGTTCCTTCGACAGGGCGTCGTGCGCTACATGCTTTATCTCATCGAGAAGTGCGTCCACCCACGCGTCCTTATCCTGCCAACATCTTTAGTTCCGGTTGCACCCACCAACCGTGACAAAAGGTTACCGACACATCCTTATCCTGCCGACAGCTTTAGTCCCGGTTGCACCCACTAGCCGTGACAAAAGGTTACCCGCACGTCAGCCCACCAGATAAGGCCCTCTTAGATAAGCCTCCCCCAGTTAAGGCCCCCTATCTTTTGTCCCGGTTTGAGCCTCCACCCGGGATGAAAGTTTCCCACGCCACTGCGTTCCCGCATATTTTCTTCCCGCGTTCCCGCCTCTGTCTTCCCGCCATTTTTTCAGTATATATATGTAGGCTTGGCCTCCATTTCCATATCACATCTAGACTCATATCTGCAAAACTCATCACTCACTCTCATGGCTTCCATCGTATGTCTAACACCCCGGGAGGCGGAGGCACGTTGCGCCTCGAACTACCCCTGCCCGCCAGGCTACCGCGTCCCGACCGGCTGGTTGCTGAGCGTCGGAGGCGTACCAGTCCCTCCTATCCCTCTAGGTGTGCCACGCGAGATGGCCATCACGAACCACTACTATTTCGAGCTCACGCCTGAGCAGCGGAGGAATCCGCAGTGGCATCCCGACTACAACCCGACTTGCGACAGCTTCTTCATCAATCGGCGTGAGAGGGCGGTTGCCAGGTACGAGGAGGACGGCCCGCCTCCTTCGAACTTCAACGAGGCTGGCCGTCGGCTGTGGTGGCGCGGTCGGACTCTCCAGAGCGTCATGGCCTACCGTGGCCCCCGCCTGCGCTACCCTCACCCGCCGAGGTTCGACAACCGCGACCCCGATGCTAGCGACGATGATGTCGGCGACTATGATGACTACAGTGGCGAGTATTATAGGGCTAGGCACGACTATGACTGAATGGCTCCAACATTCGAATCTGGCCATGTATCTTAATTTTCAGTTGAGCTCTGTACTTTAATTCCAGTTCAATCGTAATAAAATTTCGTGTCAACCACTTCATTGAACAAAAACAACCGACAACGACTTTATAAACTAAATTTAAAATAATAGAACCGACAACGACTTTATTGAAATTACAATAAAATAGATAAATGACTAGTCTAGTCTCTACTCGTCGTCGGAGGTTGTCTCCGTCCAAATGTCATCCCACCGAGGGTCATTTTCGGTCCAAGTTGTATTCGGGTTCTCGAGCTCGAACTCGGCGACGGCCCGACGGTGGTTCCTGTTGGACCTACGTTGTGCTCCGAGGTCAGCGAAGAACGTGTCGGTGTTGTCGACGTCGTTGGGGAACTGCGCCCTCCATTGGCGCATCAACTGCTTGGCGTGCTCGGCGATGGCAATCCTGCGCTGCACCTGGCGGTGCCGGCGACGGTCCTCGTCAACGAGGCACGGCGCTGGCGCGAGGAACTCCGCCTCCTCTAGCGATTCAACATCCGGGAAGTTCATGTCGCGCCGTGGCCGCCGAAAGCGCCACGCCGCCGCGTCGTAAGCGCGCGCCGCCAGCTCCGACGTGTTGTACGTGTCGAGGGTGAGGCGGAAGCCACCAGCGCGTATCTCGGCGTAGAACCTACCGCTCAGACGCACTCGAACGCCACGGAAACCGGACGACCCTCGACGACGTGGAGGCATCCCGGAGATGAATGAGCGGAGGCGGTGGCGACGTGTGGTTACGCCCGCACGCGTCGCTCTATATAGCGCACGCGGGGTATGGCACATGTAAGCCACGGCTACACACGTCGCACACCGGCAGCGACGGGGCGAGGCACATGGAAGCGGCGGCGACACGTGGCACGGGGAAACCTTACTCGGTGTCACTCCGCATATCATTAGGGGTGAAACATACACGACTATCAATGTTTGATATGATGCGAGATGCAAATAGTTATATGGATTTCATATTCATGTTCATTGGATTTTTCTGATCAATTTTCATATAAAAAACTTTTCTATTTGAGTTACCATTTAAAAGTTATTGAAATAATAGTTTTTATTAAGTTAAAATAGATAAATAAGGGTTTATTTATAAAACAGAAAAGGAAAACGGCTCCAGGGCTGATCCGCGTGCAACGGCTCCAGGCCGTTGGATTCAAACGGCCGGAGCCGTTGGATGCAGATGCCGCGGATCAGCCACCACCCCCTTTTGTCACGGGTCGTGCCACAGCCCGTGATAAAAGACCCCCCTTTTATCACGGGTGGTGCCACGACCCGCGACAAAAGGGGGTGTCGTATAAAAGCGCCGCGCGTCCCGGGCCGACACACGACCCGCGACACTACTGGAGGCCAAACCCTAGACGAGCGCCGCCAGGCTGCCCAAATTCGCCGCCGCCGTTCGCCGGCGTTCGCCGCCGTTCGCCTCCTCAAGCTCCTCCGACGCGTCGCCTCGTCGCCAACGTCCGCCTCCGATGCGTTCTCCTCCTCGAGCCCTCCTTCGCGCGAATCGGGCGGTGCTGCGCCGCCGGCCTCCACCGTTCGCCGGCGTTCCCAGCCTCCCCACGCCTCGCTGTCAAGATCTTCGCCACCGTGGTGAGCTGGTCGTCCTCCTGGTAGCCTTTAATTACTCTCCCGTGCCCTGTAACCGCCGGCCGACGTGTGCCTGCAAGCACCGGCCGCGGCCACCGTCGCCGACGCTCCTCCGGCGACCATTGGAGGGCGGCGCCACCCTCTTTTGGCTCGTTGGGATGCCGCCGTTCAACGCGCTCGCCCGCGCAGGCTCTGGAGGTGCCAATCGTCGAGGCCGTGCTCGACCTGGCCGGCCATGGCCACCATGACGTCGCGCTGACGCCATGACCTTTTTATTTTTTCTATGTTATTTTTAGTTCAGAAAAATGTTTAGTACTCCCTCCGATCCAAAATAAGTGTCTGAAGGCATAGTATAATAACGTTTTACAGTAAACCCCTTCCAAAATAATTAAAACAAGATCAACCATCACTTCAACGAATAGAACAACGGCCGGCTCCGCAGGGCCAGAGTGCGGCGTCGAGGAGCAAATCCCCCTCGCAGACACGGGCCACCGGAACTAGAGCGGGCAGCCGTAGGCGGCGGTCGGTGACTGGCGCGGGGATCTGGGCCGCGTGCGGCTGGGGCGGCGGCGGCCGGTGACCGGCGCGGGAGCTGCGCCGCGTGCGGCTGGGGCGGCGATGGCGCGGGATCTGCGCCGCGTGCGTCTGGGGCGGCGGCGGCCGGTGACCGGCGCGGGGAGCTGCGCCGCGTGCGGCTGGGGTGGCGGTGGTGGCTTTGATGAGGAGGGAGGCTTCGAGGAGGACGGGCAGAGGCGGCTTCGAGGAGTAGAGGCGTGGGTCGCGATGTGTGGTTTCTGGTTCCGTTTGGGAGTGCGGGTCAAGGAAAATAAAACTTCAAGGGCTTGTTTGCAAAGGCGCCTTTCAGACACTTATTTCGGATCGGAGGGAGTATATGTATTTAAGGTTTTTTAGTATATGTATTTGGTATATGGATTTAGTTCGTAATTTAGTATATGTATTTACTTAGTTAGTATATTTATTTAGTATAGTTTATAGTTAATTAGTATATGTATTTAGTATAGTTAGTTTATAATTAGTTCATGTATTTAGTTAGTTAGTTTATAATTAGTTCATGTATTTAGTTAATTAGTTCATGTCTAGCGGACGACTCCTCCACCGACGAACCCGACACCGACACTGACCCCCTCCCCCCCTCGCAAAAACCCGTCGACGGCACCCTCCCCCTCTCGCAAACAACCGACACCCTCTCCCTCTCGCAAACACGCGTCGCCTACACCATCTCCCTCTCGCAAACACGCATCGCCGACACCCTCTCCCTCTCGCAAACACGCATCGCCGACACCCTCTCCCTCTCGCAAACACGCGTCGCCGACACCCTCTCCCTCTCGCAAACACGTGACCATTGTCGAGATCCTCTACCTGACGCACCCTCTTCTCTCTGCTCCACGCCGCCGCCCCCTCCTTGAGCCTACCCCATCTGTGGTTTGGGTTAGGGTTTGGTTAGTGTTTGATTAGGGTTAGGGTTTGGTTAGTGTTAGAACATGTACTTATCGATTTAATTTTTTGCAGAAACAATGGATCGATTTGAATTCCATCAGGACTTGGAACAGGAAGACCTTTTCGAGGATATAATCCGCGATGGTCCAGAAGCCGACCGAGAAGACCGCGAATTCGGTGATGGAGAAGCCGACGGCTCCGGTCATGGAGAAGCCCGCGGCTCCGATGATGGAGAAGCCGACGGCTCCGGTGATGGAGAAGCCGACGGCTCCGGTGATAGAGAAGCCGACGGCCCCGGTCATGGCGAGGTATACGATCAGTTGATGCATTAATGGAATTCTATATGTACATATGTATATAAATTAATTAATTTTTATTCTCTTAGGCCTGATACGTCCCAAACGTATCTATAATTTCTTATGTTCCATGCTACTTTTATGATGATACTGACATGTTTTATACACATTATATGTCATTATTATGCATTTTCCGGCACTAACCTATTGACGAGATGCCGAAGAGCCGATTGTTCGTTTTCTGCTGTTTTTGGTTTCAGAAATCCTAGTAAGGAAATATTCTCGGAATTGGACGAAATCAACGCCCAGGGTCCTATTTTTGCACGAAGCTTCCAGAAGTCCGAGGGAGAGACGAAGTGGGGCCACGAGGCGCCGCCACAATAGGGCGGCGCGGCCAACAGGGGGCCCGCGCGGCCCTGTTGTGTGGGGCCCTCGTGACCCTCCCGACTCTGCCCTTCCGCCTACTTAAGGTCTTCGTCGCGAAACCCCCAGTACCGAGAGCCACGATACGGAAAACCTTCCAGAGACGCCGCCGCCGCCAATCCCATCTCGGGGATTCAGGAGATCGCCTCCGGCACCCTACCGGAGAGGGGAATCATCTCCCGGAGGTCTCTTCATCGCCATGATCGCCTCCGGATCGATGTGTGAGTAGTTCACCCCTGGACTATGGGTCCATAGCAGTAGCTAGATGGTCGTCTTCTCCTCATTGTGCTATCATGTTAGATCTTGTGAGCTGCCTATCATGATCAAGATCATCTATTTGTAATCCTACATGTCAAGTTGATTATCAATCTATCATATATGTTATTTATGTTCTTGCATGCTCTCCGTTGCTAGTAGAGGCTCTGGCCAAGTTGATACTTGTGACTCCAAGAGGGAGTATTTATGCTCGATAGTGGGTTCATGCCTCCATTAAATCTGGGACGAGTGACGGAAAGTTCTAAGGTTGTGGATGTGCTTGTTGCCACTAGGGATAAAACATCGATGCTTTGTCTAAGGATATTTGTGTTGATTACATTACGCACCATACTTAATGCAATTGTCCGTTGTTTACAACTTAATACTGGAGGGGGTTCGGATGATAACCTGAAGGTGGACTTTTTAGGCATAGATGCATGCTTGGATAGCGGTCTATGTACTTTGTCGTAATGCCCTGAGTAAATCTCATAGTACTCATCATGATATATGTATGTGCATTGTTATGCCTTCTTTATTTGTCAATTGCCCAACTGTAATTTGTTCACCCAACATCTGCTATCTTATGGGACAGACACCATGATACGTCTCCGACGTATCGATAATTTCTTATGTTCCATGCCACATTATTGATGATATCTACATGTTTTATGCACACTTTATGTCATATTCGTGCATTTTCTGGAACTAACCTATTAACAAGATGCCGAAGAGCCGCTTGTCTGTTTTCTGCTGTTTTTGGTTTCAGAAATCCTAGTAACGAAATATTCTCGGAATTGGACGAAATCAACGCCCAGGGTCCTATTTTGCAACGAAGCTTCCGGAAGACCGAAGAGGAGTCGAAGTGGGGCCACGAGGCGCCGACCTGTGGTGTGGGGCCCTCGTGTGGCCCCCCACGTTGCCCTTCCGCCTACTTAAAGCCTCCGTCGCGAAAACCCCGATACGAAAAACCACGATACAGAAAACCTTCCAGAGACGCCGCCGCCGCAGATCCCATCTCGGGGGATTCTGGAGATCTCCTCCGGCACCCTGCCGGAGAGGGGATTCATCTCCCGGAGGACTCTTCACCGCCATGGTCGCCTCCGGAGTGATGAGTGAGTAGTTCACCCTCGGACTATGGGTCCATAGCAGTAGCTAGATGGTTGTCTTCTCCTCATTGTGCTTCATTGTTGGATCTTGTGAGCTGCCTAACATGATCAAGATCATCTATCCGTAATGCTATATGTTGTGTTTGTCGGGATCCGATGGATAGAGAATACCATGTTATGTTAATTATCAAGTTATTACCTATGTGTTGTTTATGATCTTGCATGCTCTCCGTTATTAGTAGAGGCTCTGGCCAAGTTGATGCTAGTAACTCCAAGAGGGAGTATTTATGCTCGATAGTGGGTTCATGTCTCCATTGATATCCGGGGAGTGACGGAAACCCCTAAGGTTGTGGAGTGCTCTGTTGCCACTAGGGATAAAACATTGATGCTATGTCTAAGGATGTAGTTGTTGATTACATTACGCACCATACTTAATGCAATTGTCTGTTGCTTTGCAACTTAATACTGGAAGGGGTTCGGATGATAACCTGAAGGTGGACTTTTTAGGCATAGATGCAGTTGGATGGCGGTCTATGTACTTTGTCATAATGCCCAATTAAATCTCACTGTACTTATCACGACATGTATGTGCATTGTTATGCCCTCTCTATTTGTCAATTGCCCGACTGTAATTTGTTCACCCAACATGCTTTTATCTTATGGGAGAGACACCTCTAGTGAACTGTGGACCCCGGTCCATTCTCTTATTCTGAAATACAAATCTGCTGCAATACTTGTTTTACTGTTTTCTTGCAAACAATCATCTTCCACACAATACGGTTAACCCTTTGTTACAGCAAGCCGGTGAGATTGACAACCTCACTGTTTCGTTGGGGCAAAGTACTTTGGTTGTGTTGTGCAGGTTCCACGTTGGCGCCGGAATCTATGGTGTTGCGCCGCACTACATCCCGCCGCCATCAACCTTCAACGTGCTTCTTGACTCCTCTCGGTTCGATTAAACCTTGGTTTCTAACCGAGGGAAACTTGCCGCTGTGCGCATCACACCTTCCTCTTGGGGTTCCCAACGGACGTGTCAATTACACGCATCAAGCAAATTTTCAGGCGCCGTTGCTTGGTGAGATCAAGACACGCTGCAAGGGAGTCTCCACTTCTCAATCTCTTTACTTTGTTTTTTTCTTGCTTTATTTTATTTACTACTTTGTTTGCTGCATTATATCAAAACACACAAAAAATTAGTTGCTAGCTTTACTTTATTTACTGTCTTGTTTGCTATATCAAAAACACTAAAAAATTAGTTACTTGCATTTACTTTATCTAGTTTGTTTTATTTACTACTGCTAAAATGGCCACCCCTGAAAATACTAAGTTGTGCTTCACTAGCACAAATAATAATGATTTCTTATGCACACCTATTGCTCCACTCGCTACTACAAGTGGAATTCTTTGAAATTAAACCCGCTTTACTCGAATCTTGTTATGCGAGAGCAATTTTCCGGTGTTAGTTCCGATGATGCTCGCTGCCCATCTCAATAATTTTGTTGAATTGTGTGAAATGCAAAAGTATAAAGATGTAGATGGTGACATTATAAAATTAAAATTGTTTCCTTTCTCATTAAGAGGAAGAGCTAAAGATTGGTTGCTATCTCCGCCTAAGAATAGTATTGATTCCTCGGACTAAATGCAAGGATGCTTTTATTGGTAGATATTATCCCCCTGCTAAAATTATATCTTTGAGGAGTAGCATAATGAATTTTAAACAATTGGATAATGAACATGTTGCTCAAGCTTGGGAAAGAATGAAATCTTTGGTTAAAAATTGCCCAACCCATGGACTGACTACTTGGATGATCATCCAAACCTTCTATGCAGGACTAAATTTTTCTTCGCGGAATTTATTGGATTCAGCTGCTGGAGGTACCTTTATGTCCATCAATCTTGGTGAAGCAACAAAGCTTCTTGATAATATGATGGTTAATTACTCTGAATGGCACACTGAAAGAGCTCCACAAGGTAAGAAGGTAAATTCTGTTGAAGAATCCTCTTCCTTGAATGATAAGATTGATGCTATTATGTCTATGCTTGTGAATGGTAGGACTAATTTTGATCCTAATAAAGTTCCGTTAGCTTCATTGGTTGCTCAAAATTCTAGGCCATATCCTGCTAATGGTAATTCTTATGGTAGATATGTTTCATCTAATGAGGAAAAGATGTTAGAAATTGAAAGATCCACCAAGAGCTTTATGCAATCACAATATGAGCAAAATAAATTGTTTACTAAAACTATGAATGAACAATCTACCTTGTTGAAGAATATAGTAAATCAACTTGAAAATCTGAATATGGAGATTTCACGGGTTGCAAACTAAACTTGCAAATGCTGAAACCCGAATCTCATACATGTCTCGCGTCACAATCTTCTTTAATTAATAAAATGGCTGCTAAACCTGAGGATATTGAAAATAAAATTGTTACTACAGCAAATGCCATCCAAGTTAGAATTAATGAGAATATAAGATTAATGGCTGAACTGCGTGCTAGGTGGGATAGAGAAGAAAATGAAAAACTAGCTAAAGAGAAAAATGTAGCTAAAGTTTGGACTATTACCACCACTAGCAATGCTAATGATTCACATGTTTCTGCACCTCCTACTATCAATAATAAAATAATTGGTGTTGGCAATGTTTCTACTCCTAGTGCAAAGCGCGCAAAATTACCTGAAACTGCTAAAACTGTTGAAACTGCTTGTGATAAAACTGCTGAAATTTTTTCCAACCTTGGGGATGATAATCCCATTGCTTTAGATTGTAATGATTTAGATTTTGATGATTGCCACATCTCTGAAGTTATAAAGTTCTTACAAAAACTTGCTAAGAGTCCCAATGCTAGCGCTTGTAAACTTGGCTTTCACAAAACATATTACAAATGCTCTCATAAAAGCTAGAGAAGAGAAACTAAAACTTGAAACTTCTATTCCTAGAAAGCTAGAGGATGGTTGGGAGCCCATCATTAAAATGAGGGTCAAAGATTTTGATTGTAATCCTTTATGTGATCTTGGTACAAGTATTTCTGTTATGCCTAAGAAAGTCTATGATATGCTTGACTTGCCACCATTGAAAAACTGTTATCTGGATGTTAATCTCGCTGATAATGCTAAAAAGAAACCTTTGGGGAAAGTTGATAATGTTAATATTATGGTTAACAATAACCTTGTCCCCGTTGATTTTGTTGTCTTGGATATTGAATGCAATGCATCTTGCCCCATTATATTGGGAAGACCTTTTCTTCGAACCGTTGGTGCTACTATTGATATGAAGGAAGGTAATATTAAATATCAATTTCCTCTCAAGAAAGGTATGGAAAACTTCCCTAGAAAGAGAATGAAGTTACCTTATGATTCTATTATTAGAACAAATTATGATGTTGATGCTTCATCTCTTGATGTTACTTGAGTTACACTTTCTGCGCCTAGCTGAAAGGCGTTAAAGAAAAGCGCTTATGGGAGACAACCCATGTTTTTACTACAGTATTTTTGTTTTATATTTGAGTCTTGGAAGTTGTTTACTACTGTAGCAACCGCTCCTTATCTTAGTTTTATGTTTTTTTTGCCAAGTAAAGTCTTTGATAGTAAAGTAAATACTAGATTTGGATTACTGCGCGAAACAGATTTCTCTGCTGTCACGAATTTGGGTCTAATTCTCTGTAGGTAACTCAGAAAATTAAGCCAATTTACGTGAGTGATCCTCAGATATGTACGCAACTTTCATTCAATTTGGGCATTTTCATTTGATAAAGTCTGGTGCCCTAATAAAATCCATCTTTACGGACTGTTCTGTTTTGACAGATTCTGCCTTTTATTTCGCATTGCCTCTTTTGCTATGTTGGATGAATTTCTTTGATCCATTAATGTCCAGTAGCTTTATGCAATGTCCAGAAGTGTTAAGAATGATTGTGTCACCTCTGAACATGTTAATTTTTTATTGTGCACTAACCCTCTAATGAGTTGTTTCGAGTTTGGTGTGGAGGAAGTTTTCAAGGATCAAGAGAGGAGTATGATACAATATGATCAAGGAGAGTGAAAGCTCTAAGCTTGGGGATGCCCCGGTGGTTCACCCCTGCATATTCTAAGAAGACTCAAGCGTCTAAGCTTGGGGATGCCCAAGGCACCCCCTTCTTCATCGACAACATTATCAGGTTCCTCCCCTGAAACTATATTTTAATTCCGTCACATCTTATGCACTTTGCTTGGAGCGTCGGTTTGTTTTTGTTTTTGTTTTGTTTGAATAAAATGGATCCTAGCATTCACTTTGTGGGAGAGAGACACGCTCCGCTGTAGCATATGGACAAGTATGTCCTTAGGCTCTACTCATAGTATTCATGGCGAAGTTTCTTCTTCGTTAAATTTTTATATGGTTGGAATTGGAAAATGCTACATGTAGTAATTCTAAAATGTCTTGGATAATTTGATACTTGGCAATTGTTGTGCTCATGTTTAAGCTCTTGCATCATATACTTTGCACCCATTAATGAAGAAACGCTTAGAGCTTGCTAATTTGGTTTGCATATTTGGTTTCTCTAGAGTCTAGATAATATCTAGTTTTGAGTTTTGAACAACAAGGAAGACGGTGTAGAGTCTTATAATGTTTACAATATGTCTTTTATGTGAGTTTTGCTGCACCGTTCATCCTTGTGTTTGTTTCAAATAACCTTGCTAGCCTAAACCTTGTATCGAGAGGGAATACTTCTCATGCATCCAAAATACTTGAGCCAACCACTATGCCATTTGTGTCCACCATACCTACCTACTACATGGTATTTATCCGCCATTCCAAAGTAAATTGCTTGAGTGCTACCTTTAAAATTCCATCATTCACCTTTGCAATATATAGCTCATGGGACAAATAGCTTAAAAACTATTGTGGTATTGAATATGTACTTATGCACTTTATCTCTTATTAAGTTGCTTGTTGTGCGATAACCATGCTTCGGGGACGCCATCAACTATTCTTTGTTGAATATCATGTGAGTTGCTATGCATGTCCGTCTTGTCTGAAGTAAGAGAGATCTACCACCTTAATGGTTGGAGCATGCATATTGTTAGAGAAGAACATTGGGCCGCTAACTAAAGCCATGATTCATGGTGGAAGTTTCATTTTTGGACATATATCCTCAATCTCATATGAGAATAATAATTGTTGCCACATGCTTATGCATTAAAGAGGAGTCCATTATCTGTTGTCCATGTTGTCCCGGTATGGATGTCTAAGTTGAGAATAATCAAAAGCGAGAAATCCAAAATGCGAGCTTTCTCCTTAGACCTTTGTACAGGCGGCATGGAGGTACCCCATTGTGACACTTGGTTAAAACATGTGTATTGCGATGATCCGGTAGTCCAAGCTAATTAGGACAAGGTGCGGGCACTATTAGTATACTATGCATGAGGCTTGCAACTTGTAAGATATAATTTACATAACTCATATGCTTTATTACTATCGTTGACAAAATTGTTTCATGTTTTCAAAATAAAAGCTCTAGCACAAATATAGCAATCGATGCTTTCCTCTTTGAAGGACCATTCTTTTTACTTTTATGTTGAGTCAGTTCACCTATCTCTCTCCACCTCAAGAAGCAAACACTTGTGTGAACTGTGCATTGATTCCTACATACTTGCATATTGCACTTGTTATATTACTCTATGTTGACAATTATCCATGAGATATACATGTTACAAGTTGAAAGCAACCGCTGAAACTTAATCTTCCTTTGTGTTCCTTCAATACCTTTACTTTGATTTATTGCTTTATGAGTTAACTCTTATGCAAGACTTATTGATGCTTGTCTTGAAGTACTATTCATGAAAAGTCTTTGCTTTATGATTCACTTGTTTACTCATGTCATTACCATTGTTTTGATCGCTGCATTCATTACATATGTTTACAAATAGTATGATCAAGGTTATGTTGGCATGTCACTTCAGAAATTATCTTTGTTATCGTTTTACTCGCTCGGGACGAGCAGAACTAAGCTTGGGGATGCTGATACGTCTCCGATGTATCGATAATTTCTTATGTTCCATGCCACATTATTGATGATATCTACATGTTTTATGCACACTTTATGTCATATTCGTGCATTTTACGGAACTAACCTATTAACAAGATGCCGAAGAGCCGAGTTGTTGTTTTCTGCTGTTTTTGGTTTCAGAAATCCTAGTAACGAAATATTCTCGGAATTGGACGAAATCAACGCCCAGGGTCCTATTTTGCAACGAAGCTTCCGGAAGACCGAAGAAGAGTCGAAGTGGGGCCACTAGGCGCCGCCACCATAGGGCGGCGCGGCCCAGGCCCTGGCCGCACCGACCTGTGGTGTGGGGCCCTCGTGTGGCCCCCCACGTTGCCCTTCCGCCTACTTAAAGCCTCCGTCGCGAAAACCCCGATACGAAAAACCACGATACGGAAAACCTTCCAGAGACGCCGCCGCTGCCAATCCCATCTCGGGGGATTCTAGAGATCTCCTCCAGCACCCTGCCGGAGAGGGGATTCATCTCCCGAAGGACTCTTCACCGCCATGGTCGCCTCCGGAGTGATGAGTGAGTAGTTCACCCCTGGACTATGGGTCCATAGCAGTAGCTAGATGGTTGTCTTCTCCTCATTGTGCTTCATTGTTGGATCTTGTGAGCTGCCTAACATGATCAAGATCATCTATCCGTAATGCTATATGTTGTGTTTGTCGGGATCCGATGGATAGAGAATACCATGTTATGTTAATTATCAAGTTATTACCTATGTGTTGTTTATGATCTTGCATGCTCTCCGTTATTAGTAGAGGCTCTGGCCAAGTTGATGCTAGTAACTCCAAGAGGGAGTATTTATGCTCGATAGTGGGTTCATGTCTCCATTGATATCTGGGGGAGTGACAGAAACCCCTAAGGTTGTGGAGTGCTGTTGCCACTAGGGATAAAACATTGATGCTATGTCTAAGGATGTAGTTGTTGATTACATTACGCACCATACTTAATGCAATTGTCTGTTGCTTTGCAACTTAATACTTGGAAGGGGTTCGGATGATAACTCTGAAGGTGGACTTTTTAGGCATAGATGCAGGTTGGATGGCGGTCTATGTACTTTGTCGTAATGCCCAATTAAATCTCACTTGTACTTATCATGACATGTATGTGCATTGTTATGCCCTCTCTATTTGTCAATTGCCCGACCGTAATTTGTTCACCCAACATGCTTTTATCTTATGGGAGAGACACCTCTAGTGAACTGTGGACCCCGGTCCATTCTCTTATACTTGAAATACAAATCTGCTCGCAATACTTGTTTTACTTGTTTTCTTGCAAACAATCATCTTCCACACAATACGGTTAACCCTTTGTTACAGCAAGCCGGTGAGATTGACAACCTCACTTGTTTCGTTGGGGCAAAGTACTTTGGTTGTGTTGTGCGGGTTCCACGTTGGCGCCGGAATCTCCGGTGTTGCGCCGCACTACATCCCGCCGCCATCAACCTTCAACGTGCTTCTTGACTCCTACTGGTTCGATTAAACCTTGGTTTCTAACTGAGGGAAACTTGCCGCTGTGCGCATCACACCTTCCTCTTGGGGTTCCCAACGGACGTGTCAATTACACGCATCACACCACTAGTGATCTGTGGACCCCGGTCCTATTCTTTACATCTGAAATACAATCTGCTGCAATTGTTCTTTACTGTTCTTTGCAAACAATTATCATCATCCACACTATACATCTAATCCTTTGTTTACAGCAAGCCGGTGAGATTGACAACCTCACTGTTACGTTGGGGCAAAGTTCTGTGATTGTGTTGTGCAGGTTCCACGTTGGCGCCGGAATCCCTTGTGTTGCGCCGCACTACACTCCTCCGCCATCAACCTTCAACGTGCTTCTTGACTCCTACTGGTTCGATTAAACCTTGGTTTCTTACTAAGGGAAACTTGCTGCTGTGCGCATCACACCTTCCTCTTGGGGTTCTCAACGGACGTGTCAACTACACGCATCAAGAAAATTTCTGGCGTCGTTGCCGAGGAGATCAAGACACGCTGCAAGGGGAGTCTCCACTTCCAATCTCTTTACTTTGTTTTTGTCTTGCTTTACTTTATTTACTGCTTTGTTTGCTTCTTATATTAAAAACACAAAAAAATTAGTTGCTAGTTTTACTTTACTTACTGTCTTGTTCTCTATATCAAAAACACAAAAAAATTAGTTACTTGCATTTACTTTATTTAGTTTGCTTTATTTACTACTGCTAAAATGGGTACTTGTTGAGAATACTAAGTTGTGTGACTTCACTAGCACAAATAATAATGATTTCCTATGCACACCTATTGCTCCACCTCGCTACTACGAGCAGAATTCTTTGAAATTAAACCCGCTTTACTTGAATCTTGTTATGAGAGAGCAATTTTACGGTGTTAGTTCTGATGATGCTGCTGCCCATCTTAATAATTCTGTTGAACTATGTGAAATGCAAAAGTATAAGGTTGTAGATGGTGACATTATAAAATTAAAATTGTTTCCTTTCTCTTTAAGAGGAAGAGCTAAAGATTGGTTGCTATCTCTGCCTAGAAATAGTATTGATTCATGGACTAAATGTAAGGATGCTTTTATTGGTAGATATTATCCTCCTGCTAAAATTATATCTTTGAGAAGTAGCATAATGAATTTCAAGAAATTAGATAATGAACATGTTGCTCAAGCATGGGAGAGAATGAAATCTTTGGTAAAGAATTGCCCAACCCATGGACTCGACTACTTGGATGATCATCCAAACCTTTTATGCGAGGATTGAATTTTTCTTCGCGGAACCTATTGGATTCAGTTGCTGGAGGTACCTTTATGTCCATCACTTTGGGGCCAGCAACAAAGCTTCTTGATGATATGATGACAAATTACTCCGAATGGCACACGGAAAGAGCTCCACAAGGTAAGAAGGTAAATTCGTTGAAGAAACCTCCTCCTTGAGTGATAAGATTGATGCTATTATGTCTATGCTTGTGAATGGTAGATCTAATGTTGATCCTAATAATGTTCCTTTAGCTTCATTGGTTGCCCAAGAAGAACATGTTGATGTGAACTTCATTAAAAATAATAATTTCAACAACAATGCTTATAGAAATAATTCTGGTAACAACTATAGGCAATATCCTTCTGCTAATGGTAATAGTTATGGTAATTCTTATGGGAATTCTTACAACAATAATAGGAGTGTACCCCCTGGTCTTGAAGTGTCAACACCCGGATTTTTAAGTCCAGATGCCCCATTATATCATACATCGCAATCCCAGGAAGATTGTTTTTGCGAGACATAATAGTAAGTAGTTCAGAGTCATCATTTATTACAACACATACTTGTCTTACAACAACGGATCACAAGATCCAATATTACACAAATAGATTGTTCAACATCACAAATAAGTAGCGGAAGCGTAGTAGTAGTGGACTATCTATTCCACGAGCAACGCTTGACGTTAGAAGACGATCCTAGTTATCGTAGACGTCCTGTTGTCCGTCATCCTGATACTGTTGCTCCTCTTCAAAGTCTGGCATTTGAATAGCCAGGGCAAAGCCATGAGTACTTTAAAGTACTCGCATACTAATACCATAGTAATTACTTATTGAGTGTAGTAAGGGTTGCTAAGCTCTAGTTTTATTTGCATAAAGCCAAGTTTAGTTTATCAAACCTTTAGTAAAGACCCATCATTTGCTAGACTAACTCAAGTGGGAACATTAGTGTCATTCCCACAAATCATTTGTGATCCAAGTCAATTCACCTTTCAAATTCATCATTCCTTTTTAAGATCAAAAATTCTGATAACGGAAAAAGTATGGCCTTTCCAATCGTCCATAACCGCAGACACGGCTATTCGAATAGGTTTAACACTCTGCAGAGGTTGTACTCTTGTGCCACAACTTTTGATTACATCCGTCGAGGATAACCCCGAATCATCGTAACTCAGTACGCGGATCATCAACCTTAACCTTTCACTTATATGTCCTAGTATAGGCACCTCTCCCCATGAGCTTGGCCTCCCGGTGAAAACCAACTGTTAACCCGGGAACTGCACAGGGCTTGGGTCGTACATTCACCTCATATTCACATCATTTCCCATATACGGAGGCAGCATCGGCGTAACCCCTATGATGCTTGGAACCCATACTAAAATACATAAGTTTCTAGTTAAGCCCTACCCATAATCAGGTATTGTGGGGGTACTTGTATAATTGGAAGGGTATCGCATTCAAACCCATATCAGTTTTATATCAAAATCATCATCTTCCCTTGATCACATTCACCTTCAAAATCATTCAATGGAATGACTCATCATTCCAAGGTTTCAAATTCATTTCAAAGTCACATGTTCCCATCTAGAGTAGTCAAAATTTTGTTTGATTAGCACTAGCAACTATTTCATGAGGGGTGCTATCTAGCTTTGAGTGTTTCTAAGCTATCCTTGAATCTTGTTCTACTCTATACCAAGTGAATCATAAATCAAAAGTACTTTGAAGTAAATAAGCAAAAATAAATGCAAGGTAAAAACATGGGATATGTAATACATAAAATTAAAGGGGTGATGGTGCCTTGCTCTTGTAGAGCTTTGCATCATGGTGGTTAGCAAGAGTGTTAGCTTGCCTTGGTGGGGGAACGAGTCAAAGTTTTCCTCCTCCTCTTGAGAGTAGCTTCCCTCCTCCACGTACTCCTCGTTACTAGCGTCTATATACGAATACGAGTACACAATCACCACACAAATACTTGCATGCTAGACTAAAACACACAAGAGGATTCACACACTTAATTCTAACATCACATCCATCATGGCATGGTGAATTACTTGGTTGGTTCTCATTTAAGAGAAAATAATTTCCTCCCATTAAGTATTTATTTGATTTGCTACTTTAAATTTTTAGAGAAAATAATTTCCTCTCATTAAATCCTATCAAGATTTAATCTCCACACATAATAATAAGGTATGAAATATAAGTTGACCAAGGTCAACATTCCACATCTATTTATGGGAGCATAATTTAAATGAAGTGTTATACTTCTCACAATTTAATACCACCATTTAAATGTATTAAAATCTCTAAGTAATACAAATCAGAGGTTCATTAGCCTAGGGTCATTTCCTCTGGTTGGATTACTTAGGATCAAGATTTAAATGAGAGAGTAGCTCTCATACTATTTATAAGATTTGAATTCCATAATTTAAATGCACTAGAAATGGCTATTTAACCATTATTTTGATCCAAGTACATGATCATGCAAACAACTTGGCTATATTATTGCATAAACAATTAAAGAACATCAATTGTGATTTATGAGAGTTGGAATCAACTCAAAATCAAATTTGGTTGAATTTTAAATTAAGTTTCAAGTTGCAAAAGTCCCTGACTTGTTATTTTTAGCATTTTAATTCTACTACGAATTTGGAGATGGGACCAGTGTCATTGTCTAGATAAATTAGTTGGCTTTCCAACGGTATAAAGTTTGCTAGATTTGGTTTGGTAGATTTCAAACTATTCAAATTTGAAGTTAGCATCTGTAAGCATTTGTAATTAAACGAAGTTTGAACTAACTGGGCCGCGCGGGAAAAGCCTACGGCCCAAGATTTAAACGAAACGTTACGGCCCAGCAATGCGCCGTGCGAGTGGGCCGTCTGACGAGGTGGGAACCACCTGTCAGCGACTATTTAAACGCCGAAGCGGTACGCGCGCTGAGAGGCGTTGGATTAGAGGATGGATCGACGGCCAGCGGTCGTCGTCTTCTCCGACGAGAAGGCTAGGTTCTGGCGGCGGACGTAGGGGGTCGACGGCCTTACCGGCGTTCCCGCGGGGTTCTGCTGGTGGCGAGGTGATGTTGTCGACGGTGAGGAAGCGTCTGGTAGCAGTGGCGAGGCTCGGGGCGGCGTGGATCAACGGCGTCGATCTCAGGTCTCCGGCGGCCTTCGTCTTGCGATTGGAGCAGCTCCGGCGGTGTGGTGTCAAATTGATGGGGGGGAGTGATCAGTGAGGAGAGGGGAGCAAGGTGTGTGAAGAGATGGAGGGCTGAGGTCCTCTATTTATAGCGGGCGGAGGTGGCCGTGAGGTGCTGTGGAGGAGCGGCCATGGCGCGGTGCTTGGGGTGCTCGAAGGGGCAAGCTAAGGACGGCATCGTGTAGGTGTTGTCCTGGCGATGCTCTAGGTGCAGCGGGCGCAGCGAGAGGACGACGGGATCGCTCGGGCGCGTGCGGTGATCATTGCGGTACCCGCGGTACTTCGCCAGCGAGGACGACGGTGACGAGGCAGCTGCAGTCGCTCGAGCATGTCTAGTGGCTAGAGGGCGTGGAGGCGGTGCTCGACGCAGTGGTAGCCTTTGCAGGGGCGGAGTAGGGCGCTCGAGCGCATGGCGTCCTGGCGCGGCCAGAGCGTGATCACCACGCCGACTGGCATGGTACTGGCCGGTTTTGGGCGCGCGCGTTCTGGCCAATGGCGTTTGTTGGCGATCGAGTGCAAGGTACTGGCGTGATCCTTGAGCTGCAGAGATGCTCCAGGACAAGGAGAAAGGTTGAGAAGGAGGCCAGAGAGAGGGATGCCAAAGGTGGCCGGCATGCTTCGGTGTAGTGCAATTCTCCTCTTCTTTCTACTCTAAACAACCATGGCACGTACCAAGCTCGATGCATAGGATGCAGGAGGGTCTAATGATCACCATTCAAAAGTGGTTTAGGCAAGAAACCATCGTGTAATAGGCTGTAACACTAAACTGGAATAGTGCCTGCAAGGTGTTCGATCATATGGCCGCAAGAACTTTGAATTTGAATTTTGAAATTCTTTTTGGTGGAACTCAAACATATTAATTATAGGTTGGTTTGGTGGTGGTGGGGTTCAAATTGGAGTTGAAATGCAAAGTTTCAAATTTGAGGTGATCTTCATATTGATTCAAAGTCACCTCTTGTCAATATTCTACTGGTCAACCTGGTCAACTTTAACCATGATGGTCAACATGAAAGTTGTAGACTTTGACATGGTCTTGGATGACATGGCATTGGTTAGCTAAGTTTGGTTTAGGAAAGAATTAAACCAGAGGGGTAAAGAGGGAATCATGTTAAAAATCACCCAAATGACCATCATCACATGTGAGATGGTTTTGAGGTAAATTTCGATTTGATTCTGGTTTCTTTGATGCCTTTGGGTTTGTTTGAGTTATATAAGTATTTTAGAAACCAGAGATTGAGCTATGGTGACCTTTGGTGAAGATTTGCAATTTTGGCCTAAGTGTATGTCAGAGATAAATGGGTTTTTCTCCTTTTCTTTTATTCTCCTCAAATTAGGGTTAGGTGATCTTAGTTTAGGGTTTAACAACAATTGATCATCATACTAACACTCATCATGGCAATAGCACCAAAGAAAATCACTCAAATGCATGAAGCTATATGTGACACTATATGCATATAAAAAGTTTTTGTTTGTTGCAAAATTTTGAGTAATTGAAACTCTCTCTTGATTTTACTATTGTTGAAACTTGGGATGTTACAAACCCTTCCCCCTTACAAAAGATCTCGTCCCGAGATCTTAAAGAAAACTAGGTACTAAAGATATCTGGGTACTCAGTCTTCATGAAGTCTTCTCTCTCCCAAGTGGCTTCTTCTTCGGTGTGGTTACTCCATTGGATCTTCAGAAACTTGATACTTCTGGTGCGAGTGGTTCTGAAAGCTTCTTCCAGGATGCGAATAGGTACTTCGCGATAAGTCAAATCTGAGTTGATATCCACAGCTCGATGATCGATGTTCTTGAAAACCTCGGTCTTCTCAGGTACCTCTAAGCACTTCCGGAGTAAAGATATGTGAAACACATTGTGCACCGCTGACATTTCTTCCGGTAACTCCAGTTGATAGGACACTTCTCCTCGGCGACTCGGGACTTTGAAGGGTCCGACATATCGGGTGCAAGCTTTCCTCTAAGCTGGAATCTCTGCATTCCTTTAAGGGGGACACCTTGAGATATACGAAATCTCCGATCTCGAAGGTCATCTCTCGGCGTCTCTTGTCGGCGTAGCTCTTCTGTCTTGATTGAGCGGTCTTGAGGTACTCGCGGATCTTGTGAACCTTCTCTTCGGCTTCGCGGAGAATATCTGGTCCAAAGACTTGACTCTCTCCGACTTCCGACCGAGTTCGGAGGGGTACGGCACTTCCTTCCGTACGGGGCTTCAAAGGGGGCCATTTGCAAACTGGCTTGATAGCTGTTGTTGTACGAGAATTCTGCGTACGGCAAGCAGTCTTCCCACTTGGATCCATACTCTAACACACATGCCCTCAACATATCTTCCAGTATCTGGTTGACTCGTTCAGTCTGTCCATCCGTCTGTGGGTGATAGGCGGTGCTGAAATTCAGCCGGGTTCCGAGTCCTTCATGTACTTTCTGCCAGAATCTGGAGGTGAATTGGGATCCTCTATCGGATACTATTGACTTCGGTGTTCCGTGCAGGCTGACTATCCGTGAGATATATAACTCTGCAAGTCTTGGTCCTTGATAGGTGGTCTTGACGGGGATGAAGTGGGCGACTTTGGTCAACCTGTCGACCACTACCCAGATAGAATCATTTCCTTTACTAGATTTGGGCAGTCCGGTGATAAAGTCCATTCCGACAGAATCCCACTTCCATTCGGGAATCCGTAGGGGTTGCAACAATCCTGCGGGTCGTTGATGTTCGGCCTTGACTCTTTGACAGATGTCACACTTGGCGATGTAGCTTCCGATCTCTCTCTTCATTCCATGCCACCAAAATTGTTCCTTCAGATCTTGGTACATCTTGGTACCTCCGGGGTGAATGGAGTAAAGGGTGTCATGAGCTTTTTTCAGAATAACTTGCTTCAACTCTGAATCTGACGGCACACAAAGGCGTCCGTTGTACCATAGCACTCCTTCTTCATCAACAGTGAATCCCGGTGCTTTTCCTGCAGCTATTTGGCTCTTGATCCCGTCAATGCTTGCATTTCCCTTCTGGGCTTCCTTGATTTGACTAATCAGGGTGGGTTGAAGTTCAATGCTTGCTAGAAATCCTTCACTCACTAACTCCATTCTAAACTGTTCAAACTCTTGAAACATGCTAGGTTGCTCTTCTGCGATCATGGAGTTCAACTGACACGGCAGTCTACTCAAAGCATCCGCTACCACATTAGCCTTGCCGGGGTGGTAGTGAATTTCCATATCGTAATCCTTGATTAGCTCTAACCATCTTCTCTGCCTCATGTTCAACTCCTTCTGAGTGAAGATATACTTCAAGCTCTTGTGATCTGAATAGATCTCGCATCGATTACCCATGAGGTAATGACGCCACACTTTCAGTGCTAAAACCACGGCTGCTAGCTCTAAGTCATGGGTTGGATAGTTCTGCTCATGCTGCTTCAGTTGCCTTGACAGGTAAGATATCACTTTCCCTTCTTGCATCAACACAAATCCAAGAACAATCTTGGAGGCATCACAATACACATCAAATGGCTTGGTGATGTCCGGCATGATCAGTATTGGGGCTGAAGTCAGTCTGCGCTTGAGCTGTTGGAAACTCTCTTCACACTTGTCCGTCCATTCGAACTTCTTGTCCTTCTTCAACAATTGAGTCATCGGTCTGGCTATGCTCGAGAATCCTTCAACGAATCGGCGGTAATATCCCGCCAATCCGAGAAATGCACGGACCTCAGTCTGGGTGGTGGGGGCTTTCCATTCTTCAACAGTCTTGATCTTCGAGGGGTCAACGGCAATTCCTCCTGCGGACAAGATGTGTCCCAGGAATCCTACCTCCTTCAACCAGAACTCGCACTTGCTGAACTTGGCGTACAACTGATGCTCCCGAAGGGTATCTAAGACCACTTCCAAGTGTTGCTCATGCTCTTCTTCGGATTTGGAGTAGATAAGGATGTCGTCGATGAAGACAACGACAAATTTATCCAGGAAGTTCATGAAGATCTTATTCATGAGATTCATGAAATAAGCGGGGGCGTTGGTCAATCCAAATGACATGACATTGTATTCATACAAACCATATCTGGTGGTGAAAGCAGTTTTGGGGATATCGGTGGCACGAATCTTCAGTTGATGGTAACCAGTCCTCAGATCAATCTTCGAGAACACTTTGGCACCGGTTAGTTGATCAAACATATCTTCTATCTTCGGCAAAGGATATTTGTTCTTGATGGTGACATCGTTAAGCTTACGGTAATCCGTACATAAACGATTTGCACCATCCTTCTTGTCCACAAACAAAACTGGCGATCTCCAAGGCGACGCACTTGGTCTAATCAGACCCTTGAATAGCATATCATCCAGTTGCTTCTTCAGTTCCACTAACTCTGCCGGGTTCATACTATAGGCTCTCTGGGCTATAGGTCCGGTTCCAGGGATTAACTCAATGATAAACTCGATATCCCGATCTGGGGGCATACCGGGTAGATCATCAGGAAACACATCGGGGTATCGACAAACGACCCTGATCTGATCCAAGGTGGGTTTAGCTAGACTCTGGTTGCAGGTAAACTTTCTGGGCAGTCTTTCAGATATGTGCTCGACTAATATTCCGGTGCTACTAGTCATGGTGATGGCCTTCTTGGCACAATCAATCAGCCCATGATGTTTCGACATCCAGTCCATACCCAGTACTACTTCCAAACCTTTTGTTCCCAGAACAATCAAATTTGCATAAAATTCTATTTCATGAATTCTGATAGGAACATCTTTGCAAATTTTTCTAGCTTTAGTGGTTGATCCAGGTATTTGAACTATCATGACATGCTTCAAACTGATAGGTTGAATCTTACTAGTGCATGCAAAATCTTCAGTAACAAACGAATGCGATGCTCCAGAATCAAACAGCACTCTTGCAGGTATTGAGTTAACAGAGAACATACCCAGCACGACATCTGGGGCTTCCTGAGCTTCTTCCGCACTCATGTGAAAGAGGCGGCCGCTACGGTTGTTCGGGTTGTTGGGGGTGAACTTCTTGTTGTTGGCGACACGGCGTTGCTGCTGAGCAGGGCCAGAGGTGTTGGCGGCAGTCTTGGCGAGTCTCTTGGGGCACTCGTTGGAGTAGTGCCCCACCACTCCGCACTCGTAACAAGTGATGGTGAACTTGTCCTTGGGGGTGATGGGAACAGCGTTGCTTCCAGTCCTCGGAGCAGTGTTGGAGGTGTTGTTGTTGTGGTTGGGGGCTCGGGGACGAGATTGCCGCCGGCGGCGACTCAAAGTAGGTAACTTGTTGCGTAGATTGCCGCCGGGGACGAGATCCTCACCGGCTTCATACGCGGCCAAGCCTACGAACCCCCCGTCAACGAGTATGAAGAAGAGGCCGAGGAGGACGAAGGTGAGGAGGAGGTCCAGGAGGAGTTGATTGACGCCGACACCGGCGTGACCACGACGAGGGCGACGACGCGCAGACGTTCCGGCGGCACTCGTGGTCCGAGGTGGCGGTCTTTGGAGGATGAATGTCTCATCGAGGCATGGAAGCAAGTGAGCTTTTGCCCCATCACCTCCGCCAATCAAACCGGAGGTAAGTACTACAAGCGCATCCTCGATTCATTCAACGAGAAGAAGAACTATGGTGACTACGCCACCATCAACATGATCCGAAATGAGGGTGCCCTCTCCCGCCCATGACCCCGTTCATCTGAACAGTTGGCTTGGAATCCGAAGTTGTTTTTTGTAGCCGGAACTTCATATTCGAAAACCTACTCGAATTTGGTAGCTGTGTGTTGACTTACATTTTAAATTCGAAAACTTAGCAGCATAATCCCTTTACTTTTATTACAACCATGATAACTGCAGTGGGAGTACTAACTGCAAGGAAAGCATGTATACTCCACGCCAAACATAGCAGAAAAAAGCACTACCAGCTAACCAATCCCCTTATTGTTCAAATTAACCAACTGATCTTGCCTAGATAACTACTTATGTTCCCAAACTCAACTTAGTTGAGTATTTTTCAGTTTCGTTTGGTTTATGTAGTACCAGCAACCTCAACAACAAAACTAAGAAAATGTTACTCTCTCCGTTCTATAAAGGATGTCTCAACTTCGTCTAGATACGGATGTATCTAGAAGTGTTTTAGTGTGTACATACATGTGAATTTAGATGACAAAAAAAATCAACTAGCAGATGTTAAGTAGCACTTGGGAGTCAAATCAGCTCTATGAGCAGTAAGCTTGCTACACATTCAATCCTTGGGAGTGAAAACTAGCGAAGTAATGGAGTGAAAACTAGCGAAGTAATGATGCTGCAGTTAGTTGCTCTCTCTAAGCTCAACCTAGTTACAAATTTGGTCAACGAAAGATGGTACATGATGTAAATAAATCTGAATTGCACGGTCCCTCGTGTACCAACTAGAGTAATACTGTGATCAAAGCCACAACAAGCATGGCATCAAAGTTTCACTCTAGATCTTTCGCACAAAAAAAAAATTTCACTCTAGATGGTACGTGTAGTAACTGTCCTTCTGGTGATCCGGGTTACACATGTTACCAAGATTCCTGAGCAGGGACGGCAGGATGAACGGAAAGTCGGGAACATTATCTTGCCGGACGCAAGGAAGACAGGATTCCTCATGATCTCGGACGGGATGGGCAGAGGAACTGCTCCCGCACCAAGGTTTCCATCGTCCCCATCCGCTCCTCCAGCTGTGATGGCCGTCAGCAGCCGTCGCTGCATCGCTGTTGCCTCCTCTGCCGACCGCGCCTCAGAGTCGGCGACAGTCCGTAGAGCGGAGCGGGCGGGGCAGCGAAGGCCCAAAGGAGGAGGAGCTGGGGCAGTGCCGTCTGTGGCGGGCGCGACAGCTTTGGTAGGGGCTCCGGTGGGGGATGGGGCAAGGGTGATCTCGCCGTGGCGACCATTAGAGAGGCCGGCGAGAAGGAAAGCTTTCTGCCCCCGGATCGCCTCCCCATGGTCGCGGCGGTGGGCGGTTCACTCGTCAACGGCGATTCGAAGGAATCGAGTCCGTATCCACTGCTTGTGAGAGAGAGAGGGTCAAACACTCAAACTAAAGAGAACCGGACAGGTGGGGCCTGGAATTAAAATGACATATGTATCCTTTTGTAAAATAAAACAAATTAGTACTTTCCACTACTTTTCACTACTTATTTTTCAGTACTTTTCAGTACTACTACATTTTTCACCGTTGGATTAACTAGAATGGACGGTTCCTAAAATCCCCAACCATGATAAAACTTGTATAAATATAAATATCGAGATATGCTGCGTGGAAAAATTAAAGCTGAGTTAAGCAAAACCACGCGTCCACATCCCACCATGCTCGCAGCCCTATTGCTAGGTAATGTGTTGGAATTTTGCGCGTACGTCGCAGTCTTCCTGGTGCGTGAGTCTTTTAGTGCGTGTGTGTCGTTAATCGTCCCTTTCGTTTCGACCTCTCGTACTTATGTCTCGTCTGGGACTCATTCAACGAAATCTAGTCTTTCTCGAATAAAAAAGTTATCTGGCTAGTCTGCAACTATTAAGTAGATACATTTGCTGTAAGAATGTCTTGTTAAGAGATCCTTAAGAATTAATCAAGCATGTACCCAACTGGTTAACACGCTGGTTGGCTTCCTCTCCTACGAAATACTCAATAAATGATCATCAACGATGTATATTGTTCAAATTCTACACGTAAGTGACTTGACTTGATGTATATTCCGACTTGGAACGACCTATGAAAAATCTACCATATGTATACGGATACACACATCAGATAGCTACCTAGACCAAGAAAATATGTGCCATGACAGTTATACCAACTGCATAATGCAGGTAGCTGTTTATTTAGAATATATAGACTTAGCAAGGAAGAGATCGACGTACGGAAGTACATTGACTATATGACTGAAACTTGTGCTAGCTGCAGGATATTACGTTCACACATTCAGTGGATCATATCCGTCAGTACACTTCGTGCCTTTTACCAGTTAAAATAAACTTTGGGCACTACGGGAAAAACTGCAGTTGCCATGCATTGCATCTTTGCCGTGTGTTTCCGCACGGCAAAGATTTCTTTGCCGTGCGCACGTAGAAAAACGCACGGCAAAGATTTTGGCCACGGCAAACACAGACACGAGCGCACGGCAAAGATTTGATTCACGGCAACAACGGAAGAGAGCGCACGGCAAAGAAAGTTGCACGGCAAAGGACCAACATAGCGCACGATAAAGATAGGCTACACGGCAAAGACGCTGGCACACGGCAAAGCACAAAAGGCATCGCCGTGCACGCCTTTGCCTAGTGTTTTTAACAAACGCACGGCAAAGCAAGTCTTTGCCTAGTGTTTTTAACAAACACACGCAAAGCAAGCCTTTGCCTAGTGTAAGCGCACGGCAAAGATGTAAAAACTGGATTTCTTCTCAACTCAAAAGGTGTGGCGTGGTATAGTTATCAACAAACGAATGGTTAGTTCAGTGGCAAGGTTGCACGCTTTCTCTACTCTGCGTCCTAGGTTCGAATCCCAGACTGATCAGTTTGGAGCTTTTTTTTAGATAAACCATATTTCTTTGCCGTGCAACATTGGCGAGACGCACGGCAAAGAAGCCTTTGCCGTCGATTGCTTTACCGTGCGGTCTTTGCCGTGCGGCAACGCACGGCAAAACCTTTGCCGTGCATATAAGGCCCTTTGCCGTGCAAATAGTTGCACGGCAAAGAAAGTTTTTCCCGTAGTGGGGAAATCCAAATATTACATTTTCGTGCAGTTTTGACTAACATATAGTCTGGCCGGAGACATTACTGTTTTTGTTTTACTATTACATGGGCATTACCCAGGCTGAACCAGGGACAAGCGAATCACAATTCACAACCAGCGGTGGATTTACCGTCCTAGAACCCTCGGAACGTGCCTGGTCGACACCGCCGATTACAGCAACTTCATTACCTAATTATTGTTAGACATGTATAGTAGCAGTATGTGTACGTCATACCGTATGTGGTATAGACTCTTGTATATGTATCTTGTATGCTCCATATATATATGAGATAGGCCTCTCCCTTGGAGTAGTGCCGGTTCCCCCAAACATTATTCATAACATGGTATCAGACTAGGTCGGCGTCGTCTCCTCCCTAGGTCTCCCAAAACCCTAGGCCGCCGCCGCCGCCGCGTCTCCGATCCGCCGCTTCCGCCCCGCCATGTCGAGTTCTACATCGACCACCGGCCTCACCTCCGCCGGCTACCTGCCGGCCTCCCTTGCTGCGTTGCTGAACCGGCCGCTTGACCCCGCCGCCATGACCGGTCCGTCGATCGGGACCGTGGCGGTCGGCTCAATGTTCTCTCATCCGCCGTCGGCCTCGTCGTCCGCGGCCCCGTCCTCGCAGCAACTCCAGGTCCTCGGCACGTCTGCGGCACCTCCACCGTCGGCTCCTCCGCCGACTGCCTCCGTGGTGGTCACGCCGCCAGCTGCGCCGTCACCGGCGCCGGATTCATCTGGCCTGCTCCCGGCGCCCTACCACTTCGGTAATCACATTACCATCAAACTTTCGCCAGAAAATTACATCTTCTGGCGCGCGCAGGTCCTTCCTCTCCTTCGGAGTCACTACCTCATGGGCTACGTCGACGGTACCCTTCCCTGCCCTCCCGCGCTGGTTGACGGCGTGCATGGACCGGTCATCAATCCGGCTCACCGTGTCTGGACTGGGCAGGATCAGGCCAACCTCTCTTCGATCCAGGGCTCCCTCACGCCGGGGGTCGCTGGGCTCGTCGTCTTCGCCAAAACCTCGCATGAGGCGTGGAGCATCCTGGAGAAGACCTTCTCGGCGCAGTCTCAGGCTCGCGCCAACGCTCTCCGTCGCCAACTTGGCGAATGTGAGAAGCTCGATCTCAGCGTCACGGACTACTACAACAAGGTCCGTGAGCTTGCGGACACGCTGGCTTCTATTGGCCAGCCCCTTGGCGACTCCGAGTTTACCTCCTACGTCGTCAATGGCCTCGATGAAGAGTACGATGGTCTCGTCGAGGTGGTCAACGAGCGCGCTGCCACCTCTCCCATGCCTCCTCACGAGCTGTACCAGCGCCTCCTTAACACGGAGCAACGCGTGGAGGCCCGTCCTGGGCGACGTGAGCGTGCTGGTCATGGGGACGTGTCCACCCTCGCTGCCAACAAGGGGGGTGCACGCCCTCCTCCCTACTCGGCGCCTAACTCGGGGAAACCCTACATCCCCAAAAACGCTGCTCCACCGGATCACTCGAGCGGTGGCCGTCCCCAGCGCACATGTCAGCTGTGTGGGCGTGATGGCCACCTCGCCTCCAAGTGTCATCGCC
Organism: Lolium rigidum; assembly: GCF_022539505.1. Classification (NCBI taxonomy): domain Eukaryota; kingdom Viridiplantae; phylum Streptophyta; class Magnoliopsida; order Poales; family Poaceae; genus Lolium; species Lolium rigidum. The sequence continues at coordinate 58,204,129 of NC_061511.1, read as the reverse complement.
GATTTCAGCGTAGCTTCCTCGGCATCGGCAACGACGGCAAGGACACCCGCAACAATGCTCGTCAAGCTGCCATGGCCGATCGCCCCGCCCCTCAGGGTCAGCAGGGGCACACTCAGACCTATGTTGATCCTCACTGGTACATGGACACTGGTGCTACGGATCATCTGACGAGTGAGTTGGGCAAGCTCCATACACGCGACACCTACCATGGTTCCGACAAGGTTCACACCGCAAATGGGGCAGGTATGCACATCTCTCATATTGGTCAAGCATCTCTTCTTACTAGACATGCCAATAGGAATCTTCATCTTCGTAATGTCCTTAGAGTTCCATCTGTGACACGTAGTCTCCTTTCAGTTCCGCGACTCACTTATGATAATAATGTGTTCTGTGAATTTCACCCCTTTGATCTTTTTGTTAAGGATCGAGCCACGAGGGACATTCTTCTTAGTGGGCGCCTATGTCAAGGTCTCTATCGGTTGGAGTCACCCCGTGCATCTCAGGTCTTCAGTGGAGTTCGCACTTCGTCGTCACAGTGGCATGCTCGCTTTGGTCATCCAGCCACACCTATTGTTCGTCATATTCTCCATCGCCATGAGCTTCCTAGTTTTTCTAGTAATAAAGATCCTGCAGTGTGTGATGCATGTCAGCAGGGCAAGAGTCATCAACTTTCTTTTTCCTCTTCTAATAGAGAAGTTAAGAATCCTCTAGAACTTGTGTTTTCAGATGTGTGGGGTCCTGCTGATACTTCTGTCAGTGGTCATAAATATTATGTCAGTTTTATCGATGCTTATAGTCGCTTTACTTGGTTATATCTCATTAAGCGCAAATCTGATGTGTTCAATGTTTTCATTCAGTTTCAAACTCATGTTGAACGGCTTCTCAAGCACAAAATTCTTCATGTTCAGTCCGATTGGGGTGGCGAGTATCGCAATCTCAACACTTTCTTTCAGAAGCTTGGGATCTCTCACCGTTTAGCATGTCCTCATACACATCAGCAGAATGGCACTGTTGAACGTAAGCATCGTCACATTGTTGAAACTGGCCTCACTTTGCTAGCTCATGCATCTGTCCCCTTTCGGTTCTGGAGTGATGCCTTCACCACTGCTTGTTTTCTCATCAATCGCACTCCCACTAGAGTTCTTAATATGAAGACACCAATCGAATTGCTTTTGCATGAAGTTCCTGACTATACCTTTCTCAAGGTGTTTGGGTGTGCTTGTTGGCCTCACTTACGCCCCTATAACAAACGGAAGTTGGAATTTCGCTCTAAAAAATGTGTTTTTCTTGGGTATAGCTCTCTTCATAAGGGCTACAAATGTCTTCATGTCCCTACCAATCGCGTCTATATCTCTAGGGATGTCGTGTTTGATGAGAATCTGTTTCCCTTTGCCAACCTACCGTCCTCCACTGCCGAGTCATCTCCACTTCACTCCACTACTATTCCTGCTGACCAATTTGATGATGTAGCATACTCTCCTTTGTTACTCCCTAACCATGGTGCAGGTACTGGTCGTGGTGCTCGTCTGGAATTATTGGAGGATATCGCGCCGTCGTCTTCACAGCCGCATACTCCCGTGGCTGCGGCTAACGACGATCGTCGCGCCCCTTGCATGGCCTCGATGGCCGTGCCCATGCAGATGCCTACGTCGAGCGGCCCGTGTCGCCTTCTCTCGCGTCGCCCACCTCGGCTGAGCATGGCCTCGCTGGCCGTGCCCATGCAGCTGAGCCGCGGCCTTCGTCGCCTGTTCCTGGCATTGAGGATCGTGCTCATGCACGGTCCGACGTCGCACGGTCCGACGTTTTGGACGTCGATCGTCCCCCCTCGTCGCCCGCGCCTGGCTCGCCTGCTCGTGCCCATGCGCACGCTGATCCAGCGCCCTCTCCGCCAGCCTCGCCAGCGGACAGTCCGCCCTCCGCGACACCTGCTGCTCCCTCGACGACTGTTGTTCCTGCGGCGCATCGCCCACATACACGCAGTCGCAGCGGCATTGTTCGACCTCGTCAGCGCACAGATGGCACTGTTGCATGGTATGCTGCTTGTCTGGCTGCTGCACTTGCTGATCCCTCTGCTGAACCTCGCAATCATCAAGCTGCTATGAGTATACCTCATTGGAGAGAAGCTATGGAACTGGAATACACTGCCTTGCTTCGTAATGAGACTTGGACACTTGTTCCTCCACCGCCTCGGGTTAATGTCATTGATTCTAAATGGGTTTTCAAAGTGAAGAGACATGCTGATGGGTCTATTGAGCGCTACAAAGCGCGTCTTGTTGCTCGCGGTTTTCGGCAACGCTATGGTCTTGATTATGAAGATACCTTCAGTCCAGTGATCAAGCCTACTACCATCAGGTTACTTCTCTCCATTGCGGTTACTCGAGGTTGGTCTATGCGCCAGTTAGATGTGCAGAATGCTTTCCTTCATGGTTTGTTGGAAGAGGAGGTCTATATGCGTCAGCCCCCTGGTTTTGTTGATTCGGCTCACCCTGATTATCTCTGTCGACTCACCAAAGCTCTCTATGGTCTGAAGCAGGCTCCTCGTGCTTGGCATGCGCGTCTTGCTACGGCCCTTCGTGCTCGTGGTTTTGTTCCATCTACAGCTGACTCCTCATTGTTTCTTCTGCAGAAGCCTGAGGTCACTATGTATTTCTTGGTTTATGTGGATGACATCATTCTTGTCAGTTCGTCCTCTATGGCTGCAGATGTTCTTATTACCTCTCTGAGTGCTGATTTTGCTGTCAAAGATCTTGGTCAGCTTCACTTCTTCCTTGGCTTGGAAGTTACTCATCATGACCGTGGACTGATTTTGACACAGAAAAAGTACTCTTTGGACCTCTTGCAGCGAGCTGGCATGCTGAAGTGTAAGACAGTTGCGACTCCAATGTCTTCCACTGATAAGATAAATGCTGTAGATGGTGAGCTTCTTTCTTCTGCTGATGCCACTGAGTACAGGAGCATTGTTGGTGGTCTCCAGTACTTGACCATTACTCGCCCGGATCTATCATTTGCTGTCAATCGAGTCTGTCAGTATCTTCATGAGCCTCGTGACACTCATTGGTCTGCCGTGAAGCGTATTTTGCGCTATGTGCGTCTTACAGTGTCCTACGGTTTACATATCCGGCCGAGTTCTTCTGTTGTGCTCTCCGCTTATTCTGATGCTGACTGGGCAGGCAATCCTGATGACAGGCGATCCACGGGGGGTTATGCAGTATTCTTTGGCTCTACCTTGATTGCCTGGAGTGCTCGCAAACAGGCGACAGTTTCTCGCAGTAGTACTGAAGCAGAATACAAGGCTGTTGGTAATGCTACTGCTGAGCTCATTTGGGTACAGTCGCTGATTAAGGAGTTGGGCATTCCCCAACCTAGACCTCCTATACTTTGGTGTGATAACATCGGTGCCACATACCTTTCTGCAAATCCGGTATTCCATGCCCGAACAAAGCACATCGAAGTTGACTTTCACTTTGTGAGGGAACGTGTTGCAAAACGGCTGCTGCAAATCAAGTTTATCTCGACATCTTCACAAAGCCTTTACCTCTACCACAGTTTGAGGCTTGTAGGCGCAATCTTACCCTTCTTGATTCTCTACGAAGTGGCTAAGATTGAGGGAGGGTGTTAGACATGTATAGTAGCAGTATGTGTACGTCATACCGTATGTGGTATAGACTCTTGTATATGTATCTTGTATGCTCCATATATATATGAGATAGGCCTCTCCCTTGGAGTAGTGCCGGTTCCCCCAAACATTATTCATAACAATTATATTTCATATGTTCTGATTTTCCATCCAGCCATGATTACTAGACCAGGGCCTAAACCGGAAAAATCATCAGGCCAGTAAGAAAGGATCGAGGTACGGTCCTCGTCCTGCAGGCTCTGTAGCATCTTAATCCCATGCATGGAACTGTTTATTAATTGATTGATATTGGGCATCTCCGAGCTTTACTTTTTGATCAGTCCATCTTTTCTTGTCCTCCAAAAGATTTATGCATGTTGCACTTTCTCTAGACATGCACTTTCTCAGGAAAAATCTACCACATATATGCGCTTACCCGCATATATTGCGCCATGACAGTTATACCAACATCATACTGCAGGTAGTTGTTTATTTAGAACATGTAGCCTTGTAGACCAAGCAAGGTAGAGAACGGAGTATATAGTACATACATTGACTATTTGACTGAATTAAAGATTTGTGCTAACTGCAGGATATTATGTTGACACATTCAATGGATTCATTGGTACACTTGGTGCCTTTTACCAATTAAAAAAAACTATGGGAAATCCAAATAGTACATTTTGGTGATGTTTTCACTAATATATATTTTTTTTTTCATATATATATATATAGTCTGGGCGGAGACATAACTTTATTTTTTTTTACTATCATTGGCATTAGCCAGCCTGAACCAGCGACATGCAGATCACAACCATATGCAAAAAAAAAATATTAGCTCCGTTTTGAAACTTAGCTATCTAAAACGGCTTATATTCGAGAACGGACGCAGAAGAATATTTTCCTTAGCTTGTCATGTTCACGGAGTTGAACCGCAATAAAAAGCATCTTAATGCATGTTCAAATAATTAGCTCTCTAATATTTTTTACTACCTCCGTACCCTGTTCATAAGGGTTACATGTAGTTTTAGAAAAGACCATAAACTTTGTCTACAAAATATAGTGGCATAATTTTTGTGACATATAATTGATATTTCATTGACTAAAGTATGGTCTTACTTTTTCTTAAACGATGTGTAATCCTTATAAACCGGTACGGAGTGAGTAATCCAGCCAACTGGGTCAACTTGAACATTCCATGACACTGGCACATAACTAATGAGTTACTAATATTCCGTAAATAGAGTAAAATACGCAATATTTTTTCACGAGATGTCATGATCGTTGCAATTAATTAGATGCAATATCTACGATTTCTCCGTGCCTATAAGAAGCGGACTTTTTCCAGGCTTTCGGCCATCGAAAGCTCAAAGTTGTTCAAGAGACACATAGTTGAGAGAATGAGTGACTCGTCATCTTCAAAGAACAGGGCGCAAGGTGAGCTAGTTAACATAGCATATTGCATGCATGCTAGGCAGGGACTAACTGACTTATATCTTCTGACTCGCGATATTTGTGCAGCGGGAAGTTTTAAGTCTGTGCCTTCACAGGGAATTAACGATGGCCGCAAACCGTATGTTCCAGCAAAACATGATGCTGGGAATCATGCATCGTCTGGTTAGGCCCGTCTCCATCTAATCGAATATATCGTGTCTAATCCCGTTCATTTCCTTATTATATTTGATTTGTTCGGGCAGTGAGCTCTGTTAGCAAACTCAAACACTGATATTTCATATGTTCTGATTTCCCATCCAGGAATAAGTGCTAGACCCGTGCATAAATTGGAAAATCTTGAGTCCACTAAGAAAGGTACGAACCATCATCTATCACATGCATGTGTGCATGCAATGTTTAAAGAAGGCATCTTCTTGTGTTAATAAAATAGTGAGAGCACCTACTGATCGCTCAGTGCATGCACAAGCGTCGACATCGGCCTTACTTTTTGGTCATGGCTTTCTTTCCTTGTCCTCTAAAAGATTTCTCATGCACTTTCTCTGGACTCTCTAAAGATCGTGACGATGAAACAAACAATGGACTTAAAGTTTATTCTTGTCTCTTGTGTTTTCGCATGCGTGCAGAAGCTAAAGCTAATGCGCTGCCAGCAGGTCAAGGTTATACCACACCATCGGCGCATGCATCAAGCAGCAAACCGCAAAAACAAGTCAACCTAGGTATACGAACTATATAACTAGGCACTATAGTGCGTTTCTTTGCAAAGTGGTATATTTCTTTGCATATATTGTGCGTTTGGCGCCGCAGCGAAACCTGACATGCCTAAATTATATTTGTCAGGCAAGGGGGGCTCCAAATACTTCTAAACGGTGAATATATATTGAGGTCAAAGAATAAAACAAATATATCAGTTTTCTCCTACGAACTGATGCAGAAGAACGACTTGAACATTCTGTTGACATGCTTTGTCTCTGGTATCAGTATGCAAGTAGTTAAGAGGTGCAAAAGAATTACGTACTGCATGATTAGTTCTAAACTAGTAGTTTGTACAAGTTTGTAGTACTTGCTTTGGTGAATTTCTACACCGTTTCTAGTTCGTAATGTATGTTGGTATTGTAATGAACTCGAGTGTATAAATAAATTGAGGTTGTTGAGATTGTACGGGCCCGGGAAAAAATTAAAATGGGGTTGTCGACTTCATTCGACTCGTGAAGTCCATATGAATCGATTGTATTTTGCATGAAAATTTCTTCGAGTAGTAGTACACAAAAACTCCTAGCATAGCATTAAACTATTTTTGTTTCAAAAAACGTAAAGCTTGCCAGGGTTTACCTCAACCCCCTCCTCGAACTGTCAAAATCCGACGAGACGTATTATGTGTGAGGAGGAGGCCCCAGCAAGCCTAGAAGGGCACAAAGACTTCCAACTACAGGACATGCCTCGAAACTATCAACGTTGTGCCTGGTTTGCTCCACTAAACCTTTTTGCACACCATGCTTGTAGCAACATACGCGTGCCGCCATAAGTCAAAATCCGTAAAGTGTTCTCATATGGCCTAGACACCTGCAATCCACAACCCATGCCAGCCAAGGTACATCCATGTCGTGAGGTCACGGACATGACGAGAGTGTCTACCAACTAGAGCCAAGGTGAGTGCATCCAACGTGTGCGCCAATTGATGGCCAAATCTCCAAGAACAACGCCTCCGGTGAGGAAGCGATATCGATGGCGATGTGGTTGTATGGTCCGACAAAATAGATGTAAGTTTCCACCCGGAGAAGTTGGGAACAAGGTATGGAGGTGATCGAAACTCCTCGACGAGGCCACCAAGGAGTGAACGGTTCCGGAGGGTGCTGCCGCCATCGGCACGAACAATGGTGTAGATGGCCCTTCACCGGAGCACGACAAATACCATACATGAATGAACACAAAAGAACAAAGCCACAACAATATGTTCCTAGATTTTCCTACAACTGTGCCACTGTGGGACTTGGTTGGCCCGCCGCCCCACCCGTAGAGGCCACCACATATGCCATGCATCTCAGCCAGCATGAGCCAACCACGACGATAGCCCCAACAAGCTAGGCACTGGCCCAAACGGTAAGTACCGGCAGGTCGTGGGCTGAGTGAACTCAAAGTCAAGAAAATGTCACCATGGTAGAAACTTCAACCAAGATTCCCAATGATAGAGAAATCTTATCATTGCCTTGATTACGGTAGAAAATAGGCATTTATCTGTATCAATTACATTCAACCGAAGGACTTGACTGTCCTAGTCCGATGTTGGCTCGTCCATGTCACATGCATTATTAAACAGGAAAATAATCAATAATGAAGTAGAAAAACACATATGAGGAATTGGAACTAATTATGGAGTCAGCACTCTCATATTCTCACCAATATCAGTGTAGCAGCCAGCTGGACATACTATTTGTCGTCATCATTAAGACAACATCTCCAACAACTTACCCATATTTTGGGTAAACAAAATGGGTTTATGTAAGATTGTACGGGAGAGAAGGTATGGGTAAACCAAAAAAAAAAACTTCCTTTCCATCTTACATAAAATTGGTGACCAAAAAACCTGCGTCGCCTGGAGAATCCACCTGTGGGTGGTCATTTTTTCTTATCTCCTTTATTTCCCAAACTATGTCCCTCCTTCCCTGCTACCGTGCCAAATATCACCGCTCTCAGCTGACCCTATCATCAGAGGCGGATCCACAGGTGAGCGGGCCCTCCATGCTTCGGCCCCTGACAATGATATGTAACAAAGGGAAAACAGATTGCACATGAAAACATGCCAGAAAAGGAGAATTCGGCTCGTACTCCCGCTAAAACCTGGAAGAAACCGAGATATGGGTGGGCAAAATTAAATTCAGATACATCCTTCTCGGAGTCTGAGGGTGCATGTGCTTGGGGAAATTCTATGGGATGATCTGGGAGAAGTAGTCATGTCCGCTTGGGGCCCAATACCTCACTCCCCTAATGCAGTGACATCAGAGGCTCTAGGAATGTTGTATGGTTTAAGGGCAACCTTGCCAATCTACGCTGGCCCGCTTCAGACTGAGAGTGATACTGCATTCCTGATAAATGAGGTGAAGAGTACGGTGTGCAACAAATCCTTAATTTCATGTTCTGTAGGAGACATCAAGCACATCACTGCTTCGTTCCAGGAGTGTCTCATCTCCAAGATAAATCGGATGGCAAATGGGGTAGCTGATGGTCTAGCTAGAAAAGGGCACATTGTGTTAAGTGAGTGTGTGGTGTTGGGTCGTGTTCCTCCATGTGTGGTGGAAACCCTTAACCATGATTGTAAGAAAAACTTTATGCCTTAATTAAATATAGTGCCCAAGTTCAAAAAAAAATACTGCGGCCATTAGCTAATCAACGCCTAATACAAGCCCTGCCCAGCGTCTAAACTAGCGTGCTGACTTGAACATGTCAAGCCCAAAGCAATTAGCCAAGGGCCAAAGGCCAGAATAGCACGTATGTGCCGAAGCTTTAGCAAAACAGAATCCATAGATTTATGCACATCAAACTTCCTGTTTGACTCGGTTTTCCTGCGGCACACCATCTCGATTGCTTCTGTGATTCGGCATCATCGTCGCCTCCGTTATAGGAATTGCCGTTATTTCCGTTCCGCTGTTCCACGACATCCTCCACCGATCTCAGTCGTCCCGCATGCTAGGGCTTCACCGGGTGGCATCACACCTTGAGACGGGCTACTGGAGATGCTCTAATTTCAGCATTTACATATGCAGCTCTGCTATCCGGAGTCATGTCTACCCCGCGAAAGGCATAGCTTTTCCCTCGTTTCAAAAAAAAAATGTCTACCCCGCGAAGGTGCATGTCGAAGTGTGCCAAACTACTAAGTTACTTCGAATCCGTCTATTTCTATTATAAGATAACTTTTTTTCTAAATCAAATTTGACCCTTAGAGTGCGGAAAAGTTATTTTGCACCCAACATAATTTTACGTCGTTACATTCATAAAATTATGTTTCTATACAAATAATTACATTCATATTGACTCACCACAAAAAACGCATTGTGTGAGTAATTATAGTGTAAAAAGGACAAAAGTACTTATTTTATGTCATACTTTTTTAGTTCAGATAAACAAAAAAAAATTGCAAAGTTATTTTAGATTATACATTGTCCGTATTAAAATATCAAATATATTATAATTTTGAAAATGGAGGGAGTACTTGATAAGTACCTAAGTGCTAACAAATCATCAGCAATGACGTACTTGAATGACTCCACTTGATGTATGGAAATAGTTAAACTTTTTTCCGGCTACAAAGACCGACGAACAATCTATACCACAACTGTACACTTCAGCTGGCTAGTCCAAAGAAGAAAAATTGCGCCATGACAGTTGTACCATCTGCATACTGATAGCTGTTTATTTAGAAGAAGTAGACTAGACTTAGCAGGGAGCTACAGCATTAACTCTTGAATGACTTGTACTAATTTGAATGGCAAAGCCAATGAAATTACATGCTAGCTCGTTTTCGCGAAAATTACATGCTAGCTACAACCTACAGTAGCACTTATTCCGTCAGCGAATAAGTATATTTTTATCTTTTGCCTAATTTATTTGAAAAAAACTGATCAACTTCATAGGAAAAAAGATAACATCATTTATGACGCTGACTTTCCTGTTACTCTTTTCTATAAAATTATTCATAATTTGAAAACTTGATTTGACACAAAAGTTGAAAATACACTTAATGGTGGGTGGAGGGAGTATACGTTCATGCCTTCACTTGTCTAACAGTATACTTCGTGCCATTTTCTAGGGAGAGCAAACTAAAATAAATCCAAACAGTACATTTTCATGCCTTTTTCACTAATATACAGCCATGATTTGAACTATCACGGGAATTAGCCTGTTTGGACCATGAATATTTGACAGCCGATTCATTTTTTAAAATATATATACTCCATTTGTTCCTAAATATAAGACCCTTTTTTCATTGCACGGAGCGGATATACAGATGTAGTACTCCACAGATCAAATAGAATACTCCATCCGTCACATTAAACATGTCCAAATTCTATATATATCCTATGACTTGACACTTGTCATGTAGACGGAGCAGAACTCTAGGGTGCTATATAGAAAGAATAAAGCTAAATGCACGCTCAAATAATTATCTGTCTAATTATGTGTAATTCTACCAACTTGGTCAAATTGAAGATTCAGTGAAATTGGCACTCGAAGGAAGAATGTACACATCAATGCAGTAATGTTCTGTAGATTGAGTAGAATATATGATAATTTTTCCAGAGATGTCATGATCATCCTATTAATTTGATGCAACTTATACGTAGTAGTTCGCCATGCGCAAGCCTATAAGTAGCGAACTTTTCGCAAGCATTTGGCCACTATCGAGAACTAAACAATTGCTTAGGAAGCACAGTGAAGAATAAAGGCATCTTCAAATCCGGGAACATGTCGTCCCAGGCGAGCGGTGAGATAGTTAGTTAACCTTCAATAGTTCTGACTCGCCGTTTCTGCACAGCTAAATTCTAATCCCACTCATTAGCTGATTATGTTTTGTTGTTATTCGTCACACAGGGATGCATACTAAAGGGCCTTTTCGTAAACAGCAGACGGCCAGCAGTATAGTCCTCATCTTCTACTATATGCATGCAACTGTCTAAAAAATGATTGATATTACCATCAACTGCTTAATTGATTGATATTGTTGTGCAGAGAAAACAAATGTGCCTAAACCGCAAGAGGCAACTCCTACTGGTTAGTAAGAAGTTCGATCTGGTGCACTTTGTCTAGACACGAATGACCAAATAATCACTCTCTAATTTTTTTCTTCATGTCTCTTGTGCTTTCGCATGCGTGAAGGAGCTAAAGCTAACGGTATATCAACTCATAACACACCACATACGGATGCAGTCAAGCAGCCAAAACCAAAGCAACAAGTCAAACAAGGTACATATGCATACTTTCCCATGCCTTTGGCTCATAGATGACATAATATACTGATTTGTATAACAGTTTTGGTGTGGCGCGCAGAAACCTAACGTTTTTTTTTTGTCAGGCACAGGCCCCAAATAATTCTTATCAGCTGGTGAATTGAGGATAAAGAAATATATTGCTTATCTCGTCTGAAATAATGTAGAAGACATGGTATATTGGGGCCATGCCTTGTCTAGTTGGAGCATGTAAGTAGCGAAGGGATGTAAAAGAAATATGGCTTGATCTATTACATATTAGTAATGTGTACCGTGTACAACTTGGGCTCGTGTATTTATTCGCTATCCTTAGTCCTTCTGTTGGCTTTGTTATATGAATTAACATCTATTAATAAATTGAGATTGTATTTGTTTTGCATGAGTCTGGCATACAAAAAAGGGATTGTTCAACTAGAAATAATTTACCAAGCATGTTGTTTTTGTAAGGTCCCAACAGAGTGAGTATAATTTATTAGAAATTTCTTTTAGTAGTCGGATAGATACTTTCATGGTACATAATTATAGTTCTAGCCATGCAGAAATAAATTAGTTAAGTAAATAGAGACATAACTAAAGCTAAACACTGATGGTTGGCAAGATGGTATAAATATAAACTAAATAGATTAACCATTAGTCTATCCGTGGTAAAATGTTGGAGCCTAACATGCTCACCAATGAACTCGGTATATCTATAGCTACTAACTATATGAGATTGGCCTTGTCTTATGATCCAAAAAGTTGGATTATCCAGTTTAAAATATTCAGATATATCTGCATGCTATTTATTATACCATATCCTATATAGGGTTCAGGGTGCCAGTTTGGATTCGGCTACTCTTATCATCCAGATTCATGAAAATCAGACATGGATACCTTAAAACCGGTTCAGAGCTGGATTCGTTGCGGAAATTGTCCTATCCATTTACACCCCTACCCTCAGAGGAACAGTTTGCTATATTTTTTCCCTGAAAATTTTGGTACAATTTCAATTACTTGCGTGGTATTATATGTATTTACATGGTAAAATTTCACTAGAGGTACAGATAGAGTTGCGCACTCACATGACTAAACAAATGATATAGGGAACCATTTACCTTCCTAGCTTGTTTTCCAGATAGTTCTCTCTCACTCAATATATCACCTCTCCTCATCCACCTCTCTGAATCAGGTTGCTGCGTCTTACTTTCTTCCACCCCTCCTTAAAATCGATATCGCTCACACCTGTATCACTCGCGAGAAAGAGTCTTGCCACCAAGCCGCAACTTGATTTATGCAACTATAGACATAGGCACCATTCAAAAAATATTTCTAATGGATCTTCAAAGAGGACCACCAAGAATGTCACAGATTTGGTCTGCAAAGTTACGCATCAGATGGGCTTGATTCATATATACGAGTTGGACATGGACCACCTGCTATCTCAAATGGCTCATCGTGGGCATCACACGAACTCTTCACTGTTTCAGATATGTCGCTTTGGTGGTTTAATGCCAGAATTGCCAAAAGTGGCATTTCAACTCTAGCAGTTTGATGTCAGAACGAAAAAAAAAAAGAGGCTTGACATAAATTTATATTCCCTAGAGTCAGCTGCCGCAGCCATAACTCTCCCATAGAAACCCCAAGGTTTAAAATAGGGTGTTAAAAGAAATAGCACACTATATCATGCTAATAGTGTGCTATATTTTAAATAGTGTCTTGAAAAAAATATCAGATATAGTCTAAAAATATAGGATTTCAGTCCAAAAATGACATATTCATAAATACATAATGACATACAAAAATAGTTCTTCAATTTTTTTAGAAACCTAACATCGATATTTCAGCAATAACATAGTATAAATTATTTATTAAGAATTATCAGTATTAGCGATATTATCTTCCGAATCGGAAGAGTAATCAAAAGATTGATGTTCATCATCACAACAAACAAAAATAAATGTCTTCTTTTCTTAACGAGGAAAACTCAAACCCTTGCACCAATAGGCTGTAAAAAATAGCGATCTAATACTATGATGTTTTAGCGCGATATAACATGCTATTTCTCCAATAGCATCATAGCGAGCAAAATTAGGTATAGCGCGCTATTAACGTAAAAATAGTGCACTATTTTAAACTTTGTATAAACCCCAAATGGGCCAAACTCGATGCGCTTTCACGCTTTCTCATTCATGCTCCTTTGGTGGACCAATCATGTGGGTTTCAGATTCAGTTGAGAGTTTGAGTTGTCTTGAGTTATTTACTAACAAAGGTTTCCGCACGAGTGTGTATGTTTCCGACTTTTCTTGGCTAGTTATTCTGGTTTTTGGTTGTTGTGCTCTGCACCCAAAGGTTGGCAAAGACTTGTGTGTCATTTGGTATTATCTCAAAATTTCTGGGATACTCATACTCCTCTTGCCCCCGAGAGGTGGCGGGAGGGGGAAATTCTACCCGCCATCCACCGCTCCTCCCCACCTCTTCCCTTCATCCCCCACTGCCCATGGGCGCATCCTAGCAAAGACTCACAAACACCGGCAGCGGGGGAGGCCTCCTCATACCCATGCTCAAAGGATCGACTCAGGTCATATTCTCTGAGCTGGGGTGTGGTGCATCTGGGCACGATGGCGTGGTGGCTCTTCTAGCTCTCTGGAGAAACCATGACGCGGAGCATCGGCTCGGTGTTGTGCATTTTTGATTGTGGTGGCTTCAGCCCCCATCTCTAGGAGGCAAGTAGGTGGATGGCTCAGGATGCGGGATTGTAGGTCTCTTCTGTGGCGTGGCTACATCAAGTTATGATCCGTCGAGTGCGGATTTGTTTGGCTACCGGTGAAAGCGTTTGGACGGTACACCAAGACTTGCTTAATTTTTACAAATCTATGCCTTACGAAAGTCTTGGATAATCTTCTTGTTTTAACACTGATTCTTGTGTCAATAGGATATCTCTGAAAATTATTTTAGTTTATCTTCCTTTTTTCCATGCTTGGATATATTTTTGTGGGGATGAAATTATTCTTGCTAGAGTGTGCGTGTAATATATTAAGAGTAGATTGTTATTGTACAGGCCCCACCCAACAGCACCACCACCACCACCCATTACAGGTTTTTGTTAGATGAATTCATGATTTAGAAGAAATTAGGTGGTATGATGATCTCCAACTTCATACTCGGTCTACAAAGCGCAATTCTTTGTGTCAACTCTCACATGCATGAACGAGTTGGTTTGAAAAGATTGGGCACCTCCAAAGATAAAATTATTGGCTTGGATGGCAATTAAAAATAGGCTATGCATGGTGGACCGTCTTGAAAAAAGAGAATGAACAAATTATGAGCTTTTCCTTCTATGCAAGCAAATCCAAGAGTCGGGGGTCATCTTTTTGTGCATTGCCGGTATTCCAAGATAGCGTGGGGGATGATGAAAGAGTGGACTGGGCTTCCCTCCGTTCATACTTCCACTTGGACGCCAGAGCTTTCCATCAAGGAGTGGTGAACGGGTATGTCGAATAGAACTGTGCCAATCTGTAAAGACATGGCTTCTATCACCATGCTTGTTTGTTGGACAATTTGAAACAAGCCGTGCTGCCGACTATCCTTCTTGCTTCTTTGAAGAGGGACGAAAACCTTTTTGATCAAAGGGGTCCAAAAAATTGAATATTGTAATTTTAGGGGAGTAATCCCTTTGTTGAACTTTTTTTACTTTTCATGCGCCAAAACTTATTTCTCTTTTTAAAAAATTCCAATTTGCATGGCTTGCTCCCTATGAGAAAATTCTGTTGTCGGTCCCCTTGTACTTGAATCCTGCCTCCACCCCAAACTGTTTATAATAAAGGGAACGAGTATTTTATATGTACGAGTTGCGCGTTTGACACGGACTTTCTCCATTTAAAATTAATTAATTTAAATTTAGCTAGATACAAGTCAAATGTAAATCACCTAATTAATTTGGAACGGAGGTAGTATTTAATAGTGGCTAATCTATTTCAACATTATTGATCCCTCTATCATTCAACAGAGGACAAAATCACGGAAAGGGAAGATAAGTTGAGCTCACGGATTGACCCGTCCATGGGCATCAATAGTCTTCTCCTCTTCACAGGAGTGTCTCCACCATCATCTCTAGTCGGTCTCGACAATATTGTGACATGGAACACTGTGATTGGATTCAAGTCACACCGACCACACACGCGCTGACAGGTTTCTGGTTTAGCATGGGACGACACGGTAGGCATAGCCAAGCCAGGCAGAGGGCAATTTCGATATAACGCCCAGAACTTGGGTCGTAGGTGGTTGTACGACTGTTCAACACGTTTGCCTGCCTTCTCACCAACAAAATACTCCGAAATCAGCTGAGCGCCAAATAAATGATCAGCAAGTACGACGTATATCGTCAAGATTCTACACGTAACTGACTTGACTCGATATTTTAAAAACTTTAATTCCAACTTGGAACGACCATGGAAAATTTACCACATACATAGAC
Organism: Lolium rigidum; assembly: GCF_022539505.1. Taxonomy (NCBI): domain Eukaryota; kingdom Viridiplantae; phylum Streptophyta; class Magnoliopsida; order Poales; family Poaceae; genus Lolium; species Lolium rigidum. The sequence continues at coordinate 58,188,627 of NC_061511.1, read as the reverse complement.
ATACGCATCAGCTAGTCAGATGAAGCCAAGTTACGGCTTGGTATATATACCGTCTGCATACTTTTTTTGCGAGGATTACCGTCTGCGTACTGGCAGATGTTTACTTAGAACATTCATGTAGAGCCAGCAAGGTAGACATCTAACACATGCATTAGGACATAGGATGTATGTATACACCAACGACGTACTGCGAATAGCGTAGAATAGTCCACGCGTCGGCCCGTGTGTGGTTAGACTATAAAATCGACATTTGGCCATGCATGATCATCATCATCCTAATTAATTAGATGCAATTTCTACGATTTTCCCATGGGGTTAGACTATAAAAGCTACATTAGGCCATGCATCAACTGCTTAAACTTGCCCTAGACGAACAAAGGCCTCTCCAACGCAGAAGAAGATATGCCGTCCAAGGCGAGCGGTGAGTTAATTAGTTAGTTAATCTTCGTAGTTATCATAGCATACACTGCATGCATGCTACGGACTAACGAATTTATATCTCGTCATATTTATGCAGGAATCAGTGCGAAGTCTGTGCCTCAACAGCTAACTTATTCAGGAAACCGTAGAACCGAGGTTGCAACACAAGATGCTACAAAACAAGGATCATCTAGTTCAGGTTAGTACCCGGTCTCAAATGTTCATGACTCGGATACATCCGATGCCATACTCGTTTAGCAACGAATGTTATATTTTCTGAATTTCCATGCAGCGATGAGTACGAAGTTTGAGCGTACAAAGGAGAACTTGGAGACCAGAAAACCAGATGCGCATCAGCAGAAAGGGGCATCTTCTACAGGTCAGTAGTATACTCCGGCACTCTATTAGTCACCAAGTAATAAGAACAGCTACTGATCCTCGAGTGCATCCATGCATGCACTGTTGTCGACATCGGCCTTGCCTTTTGATCTGTCTTTCTGTCCCTGTCCTCTAAAAGATTTCTTTTGCGCTTTCTCTTAAAATGGATGACCAAGTAATCAACGGGCTCTCTAAAGTTACTTTTTCATGTATTTTGTGCTTTCTCATGAGTGAAGAAGCTAAAGAGCTAGAGTGACGACAAGTCATACCACATCACACCAGAGATGCATGCGAACACAAATATATCATCTGCGTATCTTGTGCTTCTGGTGCCGCACAGAAACCTGACATGCGGGAATTTCATTTTATCAGGCAAAGCTCCAGTTACTTCCAAGCGGTGAATTCGATCAGGATACAGAAATAAATCACTTCTCTCGGATGGAGTGATGCAGAAGAATAACGATATGCACATCAATCGATTAGCATACTTTGTAGCTTGTATGTAAGTAGTTAGGAGGTGCAGAAGAAATATGTGGCTTTAATATATTGCATGTTAGTAGTTCATACCTTTGTAGATACTCTGCCTTGGTGAATTTGTTACATGTTCTTAGTTTGTAAAGTATGTTGGTATTGTAATGAGTTCACATTTATCAACAAATTGGATTCTCTATTGTGTTTGCATGAAACTAGAGGGAAAAAAGATGAAAAGTGGACTGTTCGACCTGATTAATTAGGTTATGCCTCTTGGAACAGCTACCTAGTTTACTCTTGATGCTAACACGTGGCGATGTCCTTTTTTTTTTTTGGAGAAATCTCCTTGTTTACTCCATCTTCCTCTTCTCCATATATTTCTTCCCCCAGACCCAGTACTCTTATCTATGAAGTTGGAGAGAAGTTGCACGTCGATCACGTCCACATTTGACTGATCAGAGTCCAAGTTAATGTCCATATATGTATTGCATGCATGAATATGATTGGAACTGATCGCTGTACTGTCACCTCGCCGGACCCATCATGCTTGCTAGGATGAGGGCCCTTGTTAGCTGCAATTGCTTTTAGCTTCCTAAAGTTGACGAGATTCCAAAATGGCCCAAATAGAAATTATTTAAGTAAATCCAAAAATTCAAATAATACAAAAATGTGGGTTAGGTACAAGTTTGTGTTTGGCTCCTTCTCTTTTCTGGTTTCTACAATATCGATCTCTAATCAGCAGCGGAACTAGCCAAAAAATGTTGGGCGGGCCAGTACACTAAAGATGTGAAAAATAGACTAGTATTAAGCTAGATTTTACAAGTGTATAGGCTAAAATATTTTGGATGGGCGGGCCACACCCTAGTTTTGCCCCAACATAGGTCTGCCATTGTCTCTAATACGTCGGTAAGTAATGGCTCTCCAACTTCTTGTCATCCTCAGCTCTGGTCATCACTATTAGAGAGAGGGGGGTCCTAGGGGTCACCATGCCCAAGCTCCCATCTATGGCAAGTTCCACGGGTGAGCCACCCGCTTCAGTGGCATCACGCAGGAGGGCTAAGGAGGGGACGAGGACACCGATGTTGGAGGTGTCGGGTGGGAGGTCAACTTCCCATGCAGAGGATTTGAGAGACAGCGGAAGGCGGGCCTAGAGATTTCATCGTGACACGACAAAGAAGGGAGGTATGAGAGCACTAGCCTTGCCGTCCTCTTCATGAAAGTGGGGGACAACTATGTCGAGAGCTGAGGTTTGCCATTCTAGTGGACAACAGGAGGTGACGGTGATCTAGTGAGAAACAGAGGCACGCTCGAGGAGGAGCTACACAGGAGGCCGGTCTGGTGGGGAATGTGTGTGTGCGCGTGTCCTATATCTATGAGAGGATACTGTTGAGAGGAGGGAGAGAGAAAGTAAGGAGGAGAAGCGACCCCGCTGGTTCATTGTATCACCGTTGGCCCTAGTGCCTTGGAGGCGTGGCGGACTAGATACCCTCGTCGACGGGATGGTTCTCGTTCTTAGTTTAGGTTTCTTTTTTCAAAGTTTTCTTCGACGTGGTGAGGCGGAGGCTACGTCTTGAAGTCTGGATAAGGTTCTTTATGTCCTATCCTCACTTCAGTGGTGCATCTAGCGTCGACGGAGGGCAGATGGAGTTGTCGTCCCGCGGATCTCCTGGCATTATGTCGGTTTGCATGTTCGTTGGTGTGGTTTAATTTCTGACTCTTCCGATCTACAGATCTCATCTTTAGCGATGGTTTACTTCTCTGATGTGTTGGTCATTTGAGATCTTACCATGACGACTTCTTGTTTGTGTACTACAATAAGCTTCAATACGAGAAATTTTTCATGGCTCCGATGATGGAGGGGCGTTCAGGAAGATGGACATTGAGGACGACGCGACTTCGGTTATACCTTGTGTTTGTAGTCATCGCTAGATGTTCTAAAAACCAATTTGTAATCTTTATTACGATTTGAAATTTTCATATTCCTGCTATAGATAATTATCAATAGATGGAGCATCTCGCCTCCAGGCTCAACTACTGTCTACTGGTCAGGCTCAACGTGTGCGACAATCAGGACCGGTTGGACTCAGGCTGCACCGACTAAACGCGCTGACGTGCGGTTGTGCCTCGTCCATCCCCGGAGTCCCAGGACATGTGTTGGTACGATGCATGGCAAAAATGGAAAAACAAAGGATATAGTAAAGGAGCATCTCTTTCCCGTGAGCCTTTTTCGTGTGTTTGTCATCCCTTTTGTCTGTTCTGGGGATATCTAGTTTCGATGACAGTTCACCACTTGAAGCAGGTGCGACTGTTCAACACGTTTGAATGTTTCATAGTTTCTTCTCCAACGGAGTACGTACTAATTAATGTCGTTAAAAAAACGTACTACTGGGATTATTTCGTAATTGTTAATTTGCTCTGTGCATCAGCAACGACGCATATCGTCCAAATTCTACACGTAAGTCACTTGACTTGTTGTATTGTAGTATTAAGAACTTACTTATTCCGACTTGGAACGACCAAGAAAAAATCTACCACATACATACACACATACACATCTGCAATACTGATATTCCCTGCACAAAGTTAAGATATATTTTATGAGACGGAAGGTGAGAACATGCATTAACTCTCGGAAGACTTTCGCTATTTGGAATGGGAAGATCAAGGACATTGCACACGATCAGACTCTTATTGCGTGATATTAGGTACTGTACATACCTTCGGTGGATCAATCAGTACATTTCGTGCCCTTTTCTAGCTAAAGCCTGCTGTGAGAGATCCAATATTAATTTTGGTGTGCAGTTTTCACTAGTTCGGATAGATATCGAAACTGTTGGCTAGGAGAAGCACCGCGTATAACTAGTCAGCTTGGACCATGGACAAGCTAACGGACCACAGCTAGCCATATGCTATGGCAGTTTCATTTGCTTGGAAAATACTTTCTCCATCTATATATGCAAGGCTACTTCCTCTTGTCTTAAGACGAAGATATTTAAGTTTCTCATGGTTTATTGAAGACATAAAAATCTTTATATACTACAAATTTTGACATTGATTTAGTAATGAAAATATATATTGATATTCATTTCTAGAAATTTGATCATACATAAATAGGTTTGACTTAAGACGAGAGAAGGTGCTCTTGTATTAATAGACGTAGGGAGTATAGTATGTTTTCCGTTTGACGCGTTGTGTTCATGGAGCATTTTGAAAAACAACGGATATATTTGCGCACTATGAAATAATTATCGCTCTAATTCCGGTAATTCTGCCAAGAGGGTCAAGTTGAAGATGCAATGACCTTGGCACACATAGGATAGGATAGGAGATATGTATAAATCAATATAAGTACTAGCGTAGAATAATACATGGTATTTTCTAAGGAGATGTCATGTTCGTCCAAATTAATTACATGTAATTTCTATGATTGTCACATAGGTTCGACTATAAATGCCGCATTTGGCCATGCATCAGCAACCATCAACAGCTCAAACTTGCTCAAGACGAACAAGGCTTCTCCAAGACTCCAACGCAAAAGAAGATGCCGTCCAAGGCCAACGGTGAGTTAGTAGAGGGCTGCTCCGGTGCTCCCCCCTAAATGAAGTTGAAGGATCATATTTGTTTTTTTTTCGTGTGTTAGGTCCACCGAAACCCATATCCAGCCCATGTAAACCGTCTATATTGATACAATATATGTATGTCGCGTAAGAAAAAGAAAAGAGGTCATGTGAGCAAGATCTTTGTAGGACCTTTCTATTTCGGCACACACGTGACCGTAGATACGTACATAAACGAGGTACACCACAACGGGGGCCATATAGACCTATATAGGGTTGTACATATGGTAGACCTACCCTAAATTTATGATCGTGCCCCTGCTTACGAACAGATATGAAAAGATCTCCACCGTTATTTTGTTTGATGCGCCCAAAATTTCCCAGGGGAGGAGCACCGGAGCAGAACCCGAGTTAGTAACCTTCGAAGGTTATGATAGGCATGCTCTACTGACTAACTGGTTTATATCTTTGTCATATTTATGCAGCGATCAGTGCTAAGTCTGTGCCTCCACAGCTAAATCATTCAGGTAGCCGTAAAACGCATATTCCAACTGGAGGTCCTGCAAAACATGCATCGTCTAGTTCTGGTTAGTTCCAGTCCCAATTGGTCATGACTCTTCACTCATGCCCCGAGTCAATGTTCAAGAAATCGTTTATCTTAACTTATCGGTCGGCCTTAAAATGAAGATTAATCTCTTATCGACCGATTAATCGATTTTATCGGTCAGCCATTTATCGGCTTATTTTTTTGTAAATCCTAATTTTCACGCTAATTTTTCTATAATATGTTATGCAAAAAGTAATATTTGAGCATTGCACATAAGTATTACCTTGATTCCTTGCACTTGAATCAGTAATAATAGAAATTTTGAGCTAATGCACAATTCTACACAACCATAGGACAAAAATATCGACTGCCGTACAAAATTACATTGAAATTTCACTGACAATCAGCCGAAATATTGGCCATGGGAGTGAAAATCGGACGAAATATCGGCTCTCACGCAGAAAATCGGCCGAAATATCGGTGGCGCGATAAATTGGCCGATATGCTGAAATCTTATCGGTGACCACCCGATTCACGATAAATCGACCGATAAATCGGTATCTCGGCCGATTTTTTGAACAGTGCCCCGAGTACATCATAATCCCATTCGTTCACCGCTTAAATTTATATGTTCTGAATTTCCATGCAGCAATGAGCACCAAGCATTCAAGCTTGGACAATCGTCCACATAAACAGGCATCTTCCACCGGTGAGTAGACTCCATCACTCGAGCTTACTGTTATATACTAGTCTCCAAGTAAGAGCAGCTACGGTGCTGGATCTTCGAGTGCATGCACGCCTTACTTTTTGATCGACCTTTATGTCCCTTTTCTCCAAAAGATTTCTGTTGCACTTTCTCTCTTGAATTGACCAAATAATCAGCGGACTCTCTAAAGTGTTTTCTTGTCAAGCAGGCACAGCTAAATCAACGAAAAGTCATGCCACACCGCCGATATCAGGCAGCAAAAAGCAAAGCAACTAATCAACCTAGGTATACGAACTATATGTATAAACAGCAATATATGCGTCTGCATATGTTGTGCGTGTGGCACCTGCAAAACCTGACATACTGATATTTTTATTTTCTCAGCCAAGGCTCCAATCCTTCTAATAAGTGGACTGATGGAGAAGGATGTGAAGCTAGATTAGCATACTTTGCCTCTGGTAGGAGGAGTTATAAGTGGTTAAGATGTGCAAAAGAAATATGGCTTAATTTACTGCATGTTATTACATCCTTTCCGAAATATAAGATTTTTTTAGAAAGCTAAATTAGCTATCTAAAAAGGGTTATATTTAGGAACGGAGGTAGTAGTAGTTTGTATGTACTTTGTAGTGTTGACTTTGTGAATATGTACTTTTAGTCCGTAGAGTATGTTGGTATTGTAATAATAAACTCACGTGTAAATTTGGATTATTATGTTCCCATGGGCCTGAAAAATAATAAAATGGGGATTGTCCCATCATTCGGTTATGCCTCTTGCAATAGTTTACCATATGCAGGCTAACGCGTAGTGTTGTCCGTACGAGTGTTGAGTGTACTTTCGTGGTAATATCTGCGGATAGTCCAACAAGAATTAGTACTTGAAATCATTATATATTTTTTACTGTCTCACTAGGTATGTCTCTATTTTCTCCTATTTATGCATACATAGTACGCACTGCTCCGTTCCTGGTTGGACACAGGGGAAATATATGCAGCATGTTCTTCCTCCTTGCTCCTCCTACTCCACCATGCATTACACAACCGGAAACTGTGGTTCAGCTCGTTGCCGCCGGAGACAACACCAGCTCGTTGCCGACATTATTCCACTACGCCTTGTCCCGCTAGCTAATATCTTGGAACTTTGCGTGTCGCAGTCTTGCCGGTGAGTTTTTTTAGTGTTTCGACCTGGTATACCTCTTATGGGGCTGATTCAACGATATCTGGTCTTCCTTGGAAAAAAACGATATCTAACTAGCCAGCAACTGAATAAATAGAAATATATGTTGTAAGAATAGGTTTTTTCTTTTCTTTTTTGAGAGGCTGTAGAGCAAGTCAAGCAGGGTTGTTTCGCTGAGAGCGCACAGAACTTAAAGCAGGTACCCAACAGTTCAACGCGTCAGTCTGCCTCGATCTTCACCAACGAAATACGACGGTTATCTGATTAATTAGTTAAAAGCCCGATAAATGATCAGCAACGACGTACATTGTCCAAATTCTACACGCAACTGACTTGACTTGATGTATATTCCGACTTGGAAAGACCAAGGAAAAATCTAGCACATATATAGGCATACACATCTGCTAGCTAGTCAAATCAAGAAAAACTGTGCCATGACAGTTATACCAACTGCATACTGCAGGTAGCTGTTTATTTAGGACATGTAGACCTAGCAAGGTAGAGAGACCTACGTACTACATTGACTGAAAGACTTGTGCTAATTGCAGGATCTTACGTTCACACACTGTTTTTTTCCCGAAACTCGGTAAACACAAGATATGCATGCCCTGTACTGCTGTACACATTCAGCGAATCCATCCGTATATTTCTTGCGTGCCAGAAAAAAAAAAGTACATTTCGTGCGTTCTTCCAGTTAAGAAAAACTATGGGAAATACTTATAGTACATTTTCGTGCAGTTTTATTTTGTTTACATCTTTCCTGCAGTTTTTAATATTTTTTTTGAGAATTTGCAGTTTTCATTAATATATGCATAGCCTGGACAGAGAGTGGGCACTACCCAGCCTGAACTAGGGACAGGCCCATCGATGGGCGATCGCACAGCCCAGGCCTGCAGCAGTGCATCTCCCTAATTCTCAGCGACTTCATGTGGGCCCAGTTCCGACTTTCTAGCTCCCGTGGCCCACAAGCATCCAGATTTTCTGCCCGATTTTCTAACTCCCGTGGCCCAACAGAAGAGTTATAGATAGGCATCTTGGCTATCCGCCTATCCCACACTCGGCAAAACCTATACACCGACCAGGTCGGTGGCTACCGGCCACCGCACACCCCCTGGTCGGGTATGGGCCAGGCCCATTTGTTCTGTTTAGCCTGTAGTAGTTCGTTTTTCCTTTTCCTTTTTTCTTTTCTGGTTTCTTTTTCTGTTTTTCTTTTCTTTTTTCTGTTTTCGTTTTGTTTATATTTTTTCAGACTCGAAAATTTTAATTTTAAAAATTCTTAAAATTTAGAAAATGTTTAAATTCAAAAATGTTCAAATTTGAAAACCTTTCAAATTTGAAATCTGTTCAAAATATTTTGAACAAATTTTTAGTCTTGAACGAATTTTGAAATTAGAACAAATTTTTAAATTTTGAACAATTTTTAAATTTTGAACAAATTTATAATCTTGAACGAATTTTGAATTTTGAACAAATTTTAAATTTCGAATAATTTTTGAAATTAATTAAAAAATCATTTAAAAAAATTGTTCAAATTTAAAAAAACGTTCAGTTTCAAAAATTGTTCCAAGTTAAAAATGTTCAGAATTTGAATTTTTTTATTTTTCAAAAGTATTCACATTCTACAAAAAAACAGAAAAGCAAAAAAGAAACAAAAAGGAAAATCACTTACCTGATGCTGTTGGGCCGCGGCCCAGCAAGCCACCTCACGCCTGTAGGGGTGTGCGGTGCTGTGCGCGCCCCGCACTGGTCGGTGTACAGCATCGCCCCCACACTCTCTGAAATTTTTTTATCCCGATCGAGCGATCTAAGAGCATCTCTAGCAGAGCCCGTAAAAGTGCAAACCGAAAAATTTGAGTTCAGTATTCTGAAAATAAGTTTACGGGTTGCAAAACGGCTGGCGCAGAACAGACCCCGTAAACTAAAACCGAAAAACATAATATTCAAAAAATCATCATCTTCTTCACAAGAACTGTTCGGGTCGCTGCCTAGATCTCCCCATGCAGACCGGCGGCCGCGCCCCCGACTACAGACGCGAGTTTAAAGATCAAACGAGGACGGTCACGCACGGCTCGATGAGGCGTAGCTCCGCCCGGCCGGCCGGACGCGGCCGGACACAACCGCTTCGCCTTGCTCCAAACCTGAAATTGATGCTAGCTTAAAATGGATTGATGCTGCTACCTGCAAGCTATTGGGCGCGCGTGCTACCTGCAAGCTCTTGGCCGCGCGTGCTAGCTGCATGCTCTTGGCCGCGACGTATGGAGCTGCTAGCTGCTGCTCGACTCGCGTATGCAGCTGCCGCTGCGCAGCCTATTTGCCACCACGCCGCGTCATAGCCTGCTGTGTACGTCCGCTGTACGTCTCGCCTGCAGCCACGAGCTTGGTCGTCGTTGAATAATTTTAGCAAGCAGCCAGAAATCGGCGGCTGGAGGCAATTGTACGGACGGCGGCGCTAGAGAAGTCCGTTCAGTTTTACCCTTTGGTCCGTATTAGTAGGGATCGAGTCAAAAAAAATTCGGGCCCCTGAAAAAGTTTTTCGGACTGGACGGCAAGTTCAGTCTCTGTTCTGCGCCACTTTCACCCGAACCCGTAAATCGGCCGAAAAAATACGGTTCCGGCGTGGTTTACGGGCTCTGTTAGAGATACTCTAATGTTCTATGCCACCAAAGCCGCGAGTGTCGATAAGACGATCTACTTCGCCCGTGCTCATGTTCTGCTCTAAAATTACATCTCGTGAGTCCGATCAAAATTGTTAGATTCACGGATGATCGATCTCTAGTGGCGGCAAGTTTTGGGAGCGTCGAATCGAACAGGGTATGTACTTACATAGGAAACACTTATTTGAGTTCTTCAATCGTATTTACTACTATGTTTCCATGTGTTGATGTAAACCCCAAAAAGAGCACCTTAGTTTCATAGACTGATTCCAATTGATGAATTGAATGAACATAAGAGTGACAGAGTACCACACCATGTTGTAAGCCGATTGCAGATTTTGATTTTAATTTTGGCTAATTGAGTTGCTTATTTAACAGAAAACAGACCAACTATTGTCTGTAAATTTCATTTTAGGTGACAATGGTTGGATTTATTAATTTAAAGCCGGACACTAGATACCTGTTATAAGAATCAAGAAATTTTAGGTGGCAATGGTTCAAGATAAAACCATCGAGTCATTCTACAAAACAAAAAGAGATGCTGCAGTGGGTGAGGTCTCTGAACCTGATCCATTGGCCTTTGCGTTCAACTGATTTGCCTGAGCAAAATCAACCTAGTTCCATTTTAGATGACAGTTTGTTCAAGATGAACCATTTCACAAGGAAGCTAAGCCATTGAGGCAAAAGAGAAAACACCTAATGGTCAGAATTCGTGATACACGTTCCTTATGTCAATGATACAATGCAACAATGAACGCAAAAATACTCATGGCTTCAGAGTTCAGGTTGCAGTTGTACATGCAGCACTTGCCAAGGCACTGACGGGCAAACGGCGGAAGTACATCAGAAATATTACCTTTGTTCCTTAAGGTAAGATGTTTTGGCAAACTAAATTAGTTTGCCAAAACGTCTTATATTATGGAGTGGAGTGTTGATGATTAATCTTGTTGTCCAAGTTCAAGAGTCTTACGTTTAGGAAATTTTCGTTTGATTTAGGAAAGGTTGTGAAGAGTTTAAACCGTGAACGAGCTGTGTACCGGGTCACGTTGTGTTGGGTTCAGTTTTGCCGTTCCGTGTTGGGCGTGGAGTTCTATCTGTAGACGCCTATAAGAAGTAAAGAAAGAACCAGGAAAATGTGGGATCATTGTGCACCACCAAATTCGTTTTTCCTCTCTGACGTGAAGTTTGCTTGAGTTCTTGTTTTGATCTAGTTTTTCAGCTCGTAAAGATTCAGGGTAGGAACCAACAAGTGGTATCAGAGCCGAGGAGAGTTAGAAGCACTAGTCGAACGACATAAGATGCACTACTAGGAAAAGGTCTAGCCGTAAGGTTGACTTCAGTGGCGCACCATGATAGCCGTGCG
>NC_061511.1:58141090-58177257 GCF_022539505.1 Lolium rigidum | reverse complement strand
TTTCTTCCCTTCTTCCCCACTGATGTCCACTCTACTACGGCGCAGTCACGCACGCAGCCCACTGCGGCTCTCGCATTTCGATTTTCGAGCGACCTGCCTGCTCCATCGCCGCCAGCAATGGAGGCATTGTCGAGCCAGGAGCGGAAGGACGAGCTCTTCGGCGCCGCCTGCGACGGCAACGTCCGCCTCCTCAAGAGTAAGCGGCCTCTCCCTCCACCTCACACTTAGGGTTTGGCGGCCGCCTGTGCTTCCTACCTGACTTGGCTTGTCTTGACTCGGTGTGCGTGCGCCAAGAGATGGCGCGGGCGCTCAACTCGGGGGGCCAAGACGAGGCCGCGTTCTTGGCGGCGATGGTGGACGACGACGGCGACACCCTTCTGCAGATGGCTGCTACCCACGGGCGGCTCGACGTCCTGAGGTACCTCGTCGAGGACCTCCGCCTCGACGTCAACCAGCCCAACAGCATAGGTTCGATTCATTCCCCTTCCGACTCGATTCTCCATCTCCTCGGGTTTCAACTCGTCTATGCTGGCTACAGCTTAATTCGGAGTAAGGGTTAGCTCCTCCAACTCCGAGATTTGCGTTTTTATGCTTCAAAATTGATGCCATATGGTGTTCGCATCTCCAGTCAAGATGTAAACATAGCTGAGAAAAAGTTAATTTATGCATCCTACGATAGTCTATGCACAAGTTACCATATCGATTTTCCCGGCCAAATAAATATACCCGTGCTGTATATTAGGCGTCTCTTCTATCAGTGCTTGCAGGCAAAATGTTGGCGCCTTGTTTGCTCTTTTCTGCTAACGTGTCACATGCGAAGTCCTTCGGTTCTGCGTCAGGATTAGTGGGAGTTCTGTTTCCGCAATTGGTTCTCATATCAGCAAATGACCAGATGTCATGTCCCTGAATCAACTTTTCTTGTCTTGTTCAAGTTGGGGACTGGACATTGGTTGGTGTGTGGGTTCACTGACATCATGATTTCTGTTGTTGCTGCTGCTGCAGGTGATACCCCGCTATGCTATTCTGCTTTTGCTGGGAAAGCTGATGCTACAAAATATCTTCTTGCTCATGGTGCTGATCCGTTAGTTGGTAAAAACTTTTTACCTCTCCATGGTGCTGCATGCCAAGGTCTCTTCCTCTCTCAGAACCTATATGTTTGGGTAACAATACATTTGCCACATATTGGATTGAATACAAAGTCATTTTGACTCCACATAGCTAGATATAAGCATCAGGTCCTATAATACCAATGCTAGATCTCCAAGGGGAAAAGAACCAGAGAGGCAGTCCGGAGATGCGATTCTATTCTTTGATGGGCCTTCAACCTTCTTGCTGCCTTTTCCTTCAGTACTCTCTCAGCCTGTGGCCATGGCTACCATGGCCTGATAGCAGACCTCAAACTTACGCTTAGGGTGACCCCTATCTGCAGTCACATCCTGCAATATGTTATTGAAATTCTCTCACTTTGATAGTTGGTTGTGTAAAATTTAGAAATTCCCGTAGAATTCCAATGAGGTAAGCATCCTATTATTCATTGCTTCTCTATTCGTTGATAATCTGGGGACAAGGCTTTTAACATGGAGCCCAGAAGTTAGCAGGCGTACCAGTCCAACAATTTGTAATACAACCTCTGTTCCATAATAAATGTCTCAGATTTATCTAGATACACATGTATTAACGCGTCTAGATACATGCGTATCTAGACAAATCTGCGACATTTATTATGGAACGCAGGGAGTATTATTTTTGTCTTCCTAGATAAACAATTAGTGCAGTAGATCGGTGGTCCAAGTTTCCGCTTCGGTTCTGTTTCTCAATTGATTGTTTCCTTAAGATCTGGTTGCAAGCCTTTCTTTATTTTAAAGACTTTGCCCAAGGAGTATAGCAAGCAGGAAACACACCATCGCGACTTCATGTTTTGTAGGTTTTCAAACCTTTGCTTTTGGCATCGTGATAGTAGACTACCATGGCACCTCTATTTGTCAACCTTTTTAGTTCAGCATATCTCGCCATATGTTCCTATGTTGCTCCCATGTATAATGATTTGGATGATGGAAAAAGAAACATCGTCAAGTTTTTGGAGAAGAACTTCGAGGTTTGGAATATAGACATATTATTTCCAATTCTTTGTTATTGGCGGTGTTGACTGTAAACTTGTACGATTGAAACTGATGGATTTTGCTACTCCCAAGGTAATGAAAAATTAAGTCTCAGTCCGACCACCTTCGTAAATTTGGTTCTGGGTAGGATCACTGGCAACTGAAGGTTACTGGGCTGTTCATGTTAGAAACACTGAAACCTGCTCCGGTGTTAATTTTTATTGCAGATGTATTGCCAAAGACAACTGCGTGCTGGAAAACATTGTGGTCTCATTAATTCCTCTTGAAACTTCCTTTTCCAGGACATTGTGATGTTGTAGAATTGCTGCTTTCAAGGGGAATTGATGTGGATTTAGGTTCTGCTCGTGGCACTCCATTACAGGTAGCTGCTATGAAGAAACAACATGGCACGATGAAGATTTTGTTGGAGCACCATGCAAATGTAAGACATCGGTTTCTTGGTTCTCTCACTGGCTGTGCAAAAGAAAAATACTGCGTTGTTGTGTCTGTTTTGGAAAGAATATCCTGTTTGGGACTAGAACACATTGAAAAACCTTCTGGCCGGTGGTACATGTGCTCTATCTGAACTAAATTATGTTGTTTGAAGCAGCAAGTTTGCAACATTGACAGTACTAGGTTCTTTGAAGTTAATTTTTTCTCAGTTTCTTACAAGTGCATGTTATGTATAACTTTCTGTAGACATATTAGTTTTTGTCTCCTTCAGACATGAACAATTGGAAACACTATGAACTGATTATATATATCATTGCATTCCACAAAACAAATTTTCCATTGACCCTTTTTCTTTGACAAGTGTAAGGGATTGATTCTTCCACTTTCCACAGCCTAACAATGCCAAAGTATCTCTTACCCCATTACGCTGGGTCATACATGATCCTGTGCCATCTAAATCGTTGCGATGCATGAAGCTACTGATTAAGGTCCGTACTCTTCCTATGGAGATTTCTCAACTGTACTTTGTATATGCAGCTTCAGTTTCTTTGTGTGTACCTGTTTTGTGGATGATACATCAAGCACTAACTCAAATTTTCAAATATTTATTCATTTACACAGGCTGGTGCTGATGTAAATTTTGTTGACAGCAATGGTTTCACTACCGTGATATATGCAGCAAAACTTGGCTCACCTGCCCTCATGAAGTGCTTACTAGATGCTGGTGCTAACCCCAATATTCCAGATGAAGTGAGTTTTATTGTTGTTCTCTGTTGTTGTAACTTGTAATGACCTACATTTAATGCATACACTCTGTTTGTTAGTTAGCTGAATATTATTTCTTTATGTTTTTTTATCTCTTGAGAGTAAATTGCAGAATGTGACATCTCGTCTGTTAAACTATGAATCATGAAAATCTCTAGTTTCTTCATAGCCTTGCCAAAGAAACTCAAAATGCTACTTATGTAAGGGTTTCCTTTGCCCCTTTCGGGTTCCTTTACTTCACAGGATAGGAAAAGCATAGTAGTAGGAATCATATGGGATTGGGATACCCCGTCTACTTGCATCCTATGATAAGAGGAATTCTCTTTGATTGCGGTGAAGGAATGTTCTATGAGGTCTGGCCTAATGCTATTTTCCTTTAAAATTTATATTGCAATATTCCTATGGGATTAGTTCCTATGAGATATGATCCCATGAATCTAACATCTTCCCCAGTAAAGTTTCTATAGGATCTCAACCCTACAAAAATCCCGTGAAAATTCCATGAATAATAGGAGCCCTGCATGTATATTTTTGTGTTAATATCACCTTTGTCCTATTCTGTTTTGACAAGTTTATGCAATACAAGAAGCATAGTAGTTGAAGCTTTGTTTATTACTGTTATAGGACTTAACCTAACCTCTGCCTTACAAGTTCAGTTAGGAAGGATGAAAAGACTGTTACATCATTTTTCCTTGCATTCTGAATCTCCGTGCATTACATCTTGCTATTTGGTTGAGATTATGATAATCCACCACAACGCCAAACTGAGCATTAGACTTTGTTTCCCGATTATTAATGAGGAAAGTTTTTTTCCAATATATTTGTATATATATCGGGAATGATTACTTATAAAGTCAACCATTTCTGCTACTCGTGCAGTTTGGTAGAATGCCTATTGAATATGCTGCCTATTATAGCAAAAGGGACATGGTTGAAGTGTTATTCCCTTCAACTTCCCCTATTTCAACGCTGCCAGAATGGAGTATAGATGGAATTATTTATCATGTGAAATCCTTTGGTTTGAAGCCAATGGTATGAGTTTTCTTCTATGCTCACTTCCATGTATTATCTATCTGTCATTATCATTCTCATGTTCTGTTCTTCTGGACTTTTTCTTAATAACTTAGATTAGATTTTTTTTAAATTTATTCCAGTTTCCAAAAAAATATGCCATTCATACATTTGGTGCCTTCCATCACTATACTAGCAAACTTTAGTCTTTGGGATGACCCTTTGTGTCACTAGTATTCTGCTAGACTGAACAAATTATCTTGGATGCTATTGTGCCAATTTGTACTGTACTTGTTTTTTTTTCCAGACATTAGTTTTTAATGAAAACAATTCACTCTCTAGCTGTACAATATAACACAATTTTTTGTTTTATATGTGTTTGTGATTAATAAGGCTATGGAAGCTGAAACTTTCAAATCTGTACGTTCCATGTCTTGCATGCTATTTCTACATATTCAGTCTAACCAGAACTCTTTTGTGATCAGGATAAACAAAAGTGTGAAATGAGAATAAGAGAACTGAAACAGCAAGCCTCAGAGGCTTTTAAGAGAGAGGAATACATTATAGCGGGACATCTGTATACTTGTGTAAGTTCTAGGACATATCTTTATTGTGTGAGCGACTGGGAGATGTTTTCCATATTTGTAAACATTTAACCTGTGCCATCACTATATTTTGTTGACACCTTAGATAGGCTTCATATTATGGTACCTCTTTCTGGCAAAACTTGTGTTGTTAAATACTTCAATTATTTCATTTAAGATATACAAAAAGAGAGCCTCTGTTTGGCAGTGAAGTTTTTCAGAAACCTAAGTATTTTATAACCAAAGTATTTCCATTCCTAGGCAATAAATAATTCAGTTATGGAAAAAGAGGCCCCATCCTACTTTTCTAATAGTGCAAAATACTACAGTTTTTGCTAATACCATGGTATATAATAGTGCAGTTTTTGTTAAAGCCAAACAACACCTCAAAGTATTGAAAACCATATTTTCAGAAACCATAGTATTCTTAGAATACTTAAAAAAACTTTGCTACCAAACACCCTTGGTAATGTTTGATCATCCCTTGGATGACATCTATTATTGCTAGTAAATAGATCGATACCCCTCCATTTCAAAATACTACCTCCGGCTTGCGCGTATTCCTAGGTTGTCAATTTGACCAACATAATATTATTTCTATAATATAAAAATTACATCGTTAGAAAGTAGAACATCTAAGATTTCTAATGATATATATTTTGTAATACATATGTTGTATTATCATTGCCAAATTTACGACCTAGGGATACGCGTAAGCCCTATGAACCGGGACGGAGGGAGTAGGTACTTCCTCTCATCCATAATAAGTGTTGGGGTCTCAGTTCAAATTAGCTCAACTTTGAACTAAACTTCCCACAGTTATTATGGATCGGAGGAGTAATATTTTTTATATTTTGAGCACCAAAATCTCATAATATATACTATATTAGTGAAGATATTTGCGGAGCATTTTTTCTCAACATATCTAATTGTATGGTCAATGAAGATGATTTTTTATGTGCTACTGATTCCATGGTAAATTTCCACAGACTGAACAAATAGAATAATAAAAATGGTGATATTTCTGATTTGCATACATAATTTTGCTGCAGTGGTTATACTATTGTTTGTACTTAGTGTTCTTTTTGTTCAGCTAAAAAATATTTTCTTTTTGTTGGTTGAAGGGTGGCCTATGGTATTTTTACCAACATAGTTTTTGCTGATTGGGATGCAAGTTGACCTTCGTGATTATGGTAGCTGCAGAATGTGCCAATTAAAATGTGAACGCTAAAAATTCATGTGAACCGTGAACAGTTCAAATGTCTGCAGGAATTTTGTTTTTGAACCATGGTTTGATTTTATTTTAAACTACGAAACTTTAACCCTAGATTCAACCCATACAAAAATCTGACTGCTATTAAACCATCCTACCCGCTTAGTAATTACGAGGTATTTTAACATTAGCAGTTGTGTTCAGAAGACCGAGGAATAGAGTACTGTTATACACAAGTTTTTACCTCGATATTTATCAACTTGTACAAAACATTTGCTGGTGGTTTTTGTACAGAAATCTCTATGCCAATTAATATGACATGCCTGAGCGGTATCCTGATTGGTACTCTGTTGTAGGTAGTGCTAAAAACTATATGTGATTGGTGTACAGGCAATGGAATTTGAATGTAGTCCAGATGATTATGCAACCCTATTGGCAAACAGGAGTCTCTGCATGCTGCGCATGGGAGAGAACAAAAGAGCTGCTCTCTCTGATGCTACCCAGTGCAGAATGGTGCGACCTTTTTGGCCAAAAGCCTGCTACCGACAAGGGGCAGCTTATATGGCACTGAAGGTAAAAAGAACCCAGTAATTTTTTTTCATGCATCCCTGATCAAGCGATCACAGAACTGATCATCTGCTGGTGCCTACCGATAGGAATATGAGAAAGCATGTGACTCTTTTGCTGATGGCTTGAAGCTTCAACCTACAAATACTGATATTGCGAATGCTTTAAGGTAAGTGGTCCATGTTTTGATGACGTGAAAAGTTTCATGCTGTCTTCTGCTTCGTATGTTCATTAAAAGGCCAAATCGTTTCACACATGTATCTACATCGTTCTAGAGTGTATGCGATTCTTTTTCCTCTCTGCGTGGGCAATTGTTTAGTGGAAGATGGCCTCCATCTCCAGACGGGGACCACATGGATACAGTCATCCAGGGTTTGTTTGCGTTCGTTTAGCTAGAAGTAGGTTTGATTTCTTCAACTGGAGTAATTTTTTTTTTCGAGAATTTCATTGAAAGGGAAGAGTTTGTTTACACGCCTCCTAGGGTGTACCTCCCAGTCTACACATCCTAGGAGTAATTTTTTGTTTCCACTGGGAAAGAGCGCCTAGATTTGATTTCTCTAGTGCATGTGTTTGTTGTGATCAATCTTTCATGGCAAGGAGGCTGTACACAAATTTCTGCTAATATTTTTCAAAATAATTTTGGTTTCAGGGAAGCCCGCGAGGCTTTGAAGAATGCTCGTTGCTCTGAAAAGTAATTGACGTAGCTGCATTTCTGCTGACAGACTTAACTGGAGAAGTAGAGTCTCTGTTTTGTTGGTCGAGCCAGGATAACTCTAATGTAAAAACTGCTAGCTAGAATGCATATCTTTTGTGCTTTTGTATACATCATTTCGTATTTTAACATGTCAGGGTTCACAGAACTGCAGTATCTTGTTTCTGTGTCGAAAATCCTTACCGTCCACAAAACACTGAGCTGGTTATTGATACGGATGTTGAATCATTTGAGGCGTCACCTAAGATTAAGCAACGGAATGAAACCTGGGGAGTTATGCTGAAAATAGATACCGACTCAAGCTGTTCCTGAAGCATGCGCTCGCCATCAAGGGTGCCTGGGCTTGAGACACAAGGCGGCGATGAGCATCCAGTAAGGAGACATGATCGACTCTACGCATACTTCGTAGGGCAATGAACCTTACATTTGTCCACCAGTGAAGGGAATGGATACTAATACGGTGCATGCTTTTTCTACAGTAATCAAGGCAATGATAAGATTGCTCTATCATTGAGAATTTTGGTTGAACTTTCTACTGTTGTGATCCGCCGTGCAGCTTCCGGCGAGTTGCCGCTACAGGGATTGGTTCCGATAGGCATGCATGCGATACTTGCACATTAACTTGGACTCTGGATCGGACGCATGCAGTTGGCTAAGCTGGACGTGGACATGATATGCATAAGCATAAGTAGATTTTTTTACCTCTGTTTCGAAATGTAAGACGAAGGTAGTAAGAGCATCTCCAGCCGCGTCCCCCAAAGCGTCCCCCAAAGGGATTTGGGACGCGCCGGACAAAAAAACCGTTCCAGCCGCGTCCCCCAAAGCCCATTTTTGTCCGGCGCGCCCCCATACGATGTCCGGCGCCCCGAGCCCGTCCCCGTCCCACAGGGGACGCACCGGGGACGCCGGACACAACGAAAAGCGAGACGGGGAGTGGCGGGACCGACTCGTCAGCAGCACAATAAATTTTTAACCTAACCGTCGCCTACCTCGCGACGAAAGTTATTGGCGGTGCAGTTCCCGCAGCGACGGTGCAGTTCCTGCAGCGACGCAGCGACGGTGCAGTTCCCGCAGCGACGCAGCGACGGTGCAGTTCCCGCAGCGACGCGTCCCGTCGCGTCTAGCTCTGCGTGCCGGCGTTAATGCGCGCCACCGCTCCCCACCTCCCTCCGGCCTATAAAAGGGCCGCCTCTCATCCTCCCCTCTCACACACAAACCCTAGCGCCTCTCTCCCAAACCCTAGCCGCCACCATCTCAACAAGACTCGACGCTATGTCCGGTAGAGGCGGAGGCCGACCTCGCGGCCGTGGTCGTGGTCGTGGCCGTGGCAGAGCTGAACGCTCGCCGTCGCCTTCCACGCCGCCGGCTTCATCATCGTCGGAGATGGACGTGGAGCCGGACGTGCGGTTCGAGTTCGTCCTCGTCCTCAAGGGCGACCCGCGCGGCATCCAGAGGCTGCCGGACTCCTTCGCCGACTACGTCGCCGGCGACGATCGCCCGCGCACGATGCATCTGCGGGAGGCTGCGTGCAGCTACTACCGGTGGATCGTCGACGTGATCTACGACGCGCGCGGCAAGATGTACCTCAACATTCGCGCGGCACCACAGCATCCAAGCCGGCTTCATCCTCCTGTTCTCCTACTTCGGCGACAGGGACATGAGCGTCAAGGTCTTCGACGAGACGCGGTGCCGCCGGGACTACCACGGCGACAACACCGACGAGGAGGACGACTGAGTGTTCTTTCTTCGCAGCGAACACGTGCACGGAGGTTTCTGCCTGTTCGCCTCATCGGTAGAACCAACAAGGGCACCATCCTCCCGCTGGATTTTCCGGTTTACGTGATCGGGTGTGCCCTCGAGTGTTCTTTCTTAGCAGCGAACACAGGAAACCTTCGATGCACGGCCTAGTTAGGTTTAGTTTCTTTGCAAAATTTTATATTTGTGTCCACGACGGTTCAAACTATGTATTAGTTTGTGGAAAACCACGTTCCAAACTGTGTTTTCGTGTAAACCACGTTCCAAATTATATATTAGTTTGTGGAAATTGAAATAAAAAAAAGCCAAAAAAAAGTATTTTAAATGTTTGGGGGAGGCGTTTGGGGGACGCGGCTGGGGAGCGACGTCCCCCAAAGGCGGCACGAACAAAACACGTCCCCCAAACGCTCAATCCGGCGCGGTTTGGGGGACGCTTTGGGGGACGCGACTGGAGATGCTCTAATACTTATATTTTAAAACGAAGGTAGTAATACTTATATATCAAATGCAATACATAATAAATAATAATGAGATATGACTAGACATAAAACGTTGCCAAAATGCACACTCTTACTGCACAATAGTACACGTTACATATTGTTGTATTACTCACTTAAATTGTCATGAAAGTACAATCAATGTGTATGGACTCCTCAGCCATCTCCGACCGGCGATACCAGCAAGAGAGGCTTCGGTTTGGCCCGGAGTTGCAAAGGTGACTCTCAAGTTTCTGTAGAGAGTAGAGGGGGAAGTGAAGAGAGAAATGAGAGCCAAACCGAACACTCTATACCACTATACCAGACACTTTTGTGAAATCCGGACAAGATTTGAGGACATGAGATGCTCTTAGATGGAATCCTTGCGCTTTAGAGGTCACCACTAAACCTAAAAAAGCCGGCTAGAGCCCACTTTTCCCTCTCGGTTACTGCAATGATTATCACAAGATTATATTTGTTAAGCATGACGCCTTTTATAAACTGTTTCAGCATAATGTTACCTAATGGTAAGAAAATACACATGCGTCTACCTTCACCTAGACAAACACCAATTAAGCTACCCAATGCAAAAGAGGGCGTCTATTTTTTCTTTCCAAGGCACATGTCTAGCTACTTGACTTCTTTAAATATCCTTTCTGTTTCTTCCCTCTCAAGACATCACTTTGTAGATAGAGTCATGGATACTTTTGAGGCTACCACCAAAGCTAAAAAAAACTTGCTAGGGCAGAAAGTGTCTTTGGCACATGAGCACCAACGCTTTTGTTTTCTAAAAATCATATTTTTGAATTCCAAAAAAATGATATTAAATACCCACATACATATATTCTGAAGATACGGTATGAATTTTGGAGAAAAATATGTTGTATTTTGAGCTATACGAAAGAGACAAATTTCTGACAAATATCTGCCCCTATACACGTAGCCACAAATTTTTTTTCTTGTAGCTCAAAATACAATGCAATTTCTAACGAAATTTTTCACGAGTATTCAGGACATATATGTATTCACGGAATAAATGTGACGATTTTTTAAAACACAGATATGCAAATTTTAAATATTTTGAAAGCCAGGAGCATAATTCTGCTTTAAATCTACAAGTAGTCATGTCTGCTTCCTTGCTATGGCCCCATTTTCACCCTCGCATAATTCTTGCAAGTACGCTAAAAATGACGCTAACAACATAATAAACATTTTGTACAGTGAATAGTCCTTGGACCCCAACATATATGTGGATTCTAAGGCCACCACTAAACCTATAAAGTTTTGGTAGGGCCTGTTTTGCTCCTCACTCTTAATTCTTGCAAGGATTATTACAAGATTATATTTTAAACATGAGGATTTTAAATAAGTTGGCATAGTAAAGAGATACTTGGTGATTTCAGTGTCCCCTTACAGAAAGAAAAAGGGAATCTATAGCCCATAGCCCACCGGCCACCAGCACTTCATAAAAGTGATATAGTAAAGCAGAGAGAAGTAAGGAAGGAAGAGAGAAGTAAAAATAGTGGACGTGACAATCTGCAATTACCTTGCACGAGAATGGAAACCTTGCACATGGCAGGTGAGAGAAGAGACGGGTGGAAAAAACAGAGTGACGGACGGAGAGAGAGAGAGGAGAGGAGAGAAAAGTGAGGGGCTAGTCTCCGGTGCCTCCTTCCACTTCGATAAAAACCCCATTCTCCTCGCACCTCCATGACCCCAATCGTCGTCTACAGAGGAAGCCATTGTGAGGTACGCTCAATCTGCTTCCAAATCCAGGTCTCTCTCTGCCTTAGCTTCTTCCTGTTAGTCGGAAATCCGTCTCTTTGCCGCGGATCGCGCGCTACTGTTCTTCACTTCTTTTCTAGAGTAGAGGGTTTTCAGACTTCCAGGCTGTTTTCTTCATGAAACAGGGTTTCAGCCTTTCAGCCTTTCAGGGTTTTCCAGTGCAAGTTCTTGGATTTCTTTCGTAATTGATCTGAGGGGTAAAGCGAGTAGCATTTCTAATCGACCTGTCTGTGGAGTGTGATTTTACTTGTTCTCTCCTTTATTTTCACGGGTAACAATTTCATATGCGTGGTAAATTATTTTTACCAAGTTTGGCTCTAACTTTAAAGATCCTGTATGTTCGCTTCCCTGCTTTCTGGCATGATAATTAGTTCTAGATCTGCCTGGTAATTAGTATTTCATATGACATGTGCTACCTTTCTCTGATATGTATGATCTATCTTTTGTTAGGGTGTATAATTTCACTTTCAGAGCAAAGAAGAGGAAGGGGCGGATCTATGGGCAACTGCAGGAGTACATGTACGTATATATGTCTGGTCAATTCTGATGTTCAGATTGTGTCTTTTATAAAAAAAACATCAGATGCAATTTAGAGCATTAATCGCTTGGAAAAAGTCAGGGTGAATATGCAATCCTAGCTCCGAACTGAAGAAGCGCTTGCCTTCACCATCATGTCAATGACTCAGCAAGATGTCCAGTTAGTTATGTGTTGAATATAACATTCCTTCTGTAGAAACTGAAAGCTGTTGGTCTCGATGTCTGATTGATGATAAGCAATAGTACAAGATATTGATACATAAGGCTCTTGTGCCTTGTTCTACCCCTGATTGATGACATGACTAACTATCCTAACAAATCAGGGGCCACTTATCACAAATAATGTTACTCAAGATTTTGATTCATATAGTCAGAGCATAGAAAACATCTGTGTTATTGTCTCTTTTTCGGGTGTCCAATAGTCAATATATTTTCCTTTTTATTTGCAACTACAACATGCACATGAAATTTGCTCATTGCACATTCTCTCTTTTTTGTTTTGTAATTTTTGAATTATTGCACTTGTACAAATTTCAGCTCGTGTGCTTCCAGTGAAGACACATGTTCCTGACTTTGAATGGAAGATTGAGGACTTCTCATCGCTACTTGAGACGGCGGCAAAGTCAGCAACATCTGGTCCTTTTCACTGTTCTGGGTATAACTGGTATGCGCTGAGTCAGCAACATCTGACAAACATGTTTCAGTGAAGTCAAATTAGCAATGAAAATCTCATAAACAAACATGTATATGCTGAATCTAAATAGGATGCATGTAGTGATGAAATTAGGCTTCATTCTAACTTCAGTTGTGAATTCTAGACTGACTTCATTTTCTGCTTATTTACCAGGCACCTCCAAGTGAGTCCAATGCATACAAAACCTGGTGCTAAAACTGCATATGTTGCTCTTTGTGTTTATATGCAACGACCAACAAGTTTGGAGCAAGGGCACTCGGTGCATGCAGTGTTTGAGTTGTCAATATACAACCATTCTAATGGAATGTATTGTGGATGCAAAGGTAGTCTCATGAATATTGCATTTCACGCACATCCATCCTATTACAGCTTGGAGTCGATAGTTCCTCGTGTGCTATAAGTTTGAGCTAGAAGCTCCATCATTACAAGTCAACATCTATAATAGAAAATTTAATACGATCAAATGTTTTCCCATTACCAAATCAAGTTAGTCTTGTGTCTGTCAAATTAAAGACTCTACATTCTAACAACATTCTGGAGTCCATATACATGTTCTCTTTTAATTTGATAATCATTATTCAGGTGGAATTCACTACTTTTATCTCTACTTTCATGTTTAACTGGGCTGAAAGGTTCTTATATATTATTTGGACATTTGCATCTTACAAGTTCCTCTGCTTTCTCTAATATTTTAACCTTTGCGTAAATGCAGCTAGCCACACCTTTGAGTTCAAGAATTTCACCTCGAACAAGCACTGCTTGATTCCTCTTCAGCAGCTACTGAAATCATCTGCTTTTCTAGTTGATGGTAGCTGTGTCTTTGGTTTAGAGATATTAAAAATTGACGCGTTTTCTCCTGAAAAGAGGGCTGTTGTGGTTCAGAAGAAGGCTACCACAGTTGAGAATCTCTTTGTCCAGAAGAAGGGATACCTGGAAGGAACATACACTTGGACCATGAACAATTTCCTTGAACTGGACCATGAGCAATCATTTGCCCGTTCTCCTACATTTGAAGTTGGCGGCCATAAATGGTATTCACCTGTTACCTACGTAACAAATGATCTATATAAATAATATGCATGCGTTATCCGTTAGCTTACCATACCAAATTACTTCACTAGCTTCATAGTGGCCAGAAGTTTTTTTTAATGCTTTCTGCCAATGGTCATCCCAACAGTTCAGGGTCACTACAAATATTCCAACATTCCATGGTCACTACAGATATTCCAACAGGAAATTAAGCAAGATGTCTAAGGCTTTAAGCATGGAACCGAAGAACCCTGCTTCTAGTATATTTCACATTCCAATCTCAATGGAAAAAGATTTTCTAAGCATCTGTTTACCAAAAATTATGATAAGATATTGTAACACTGTAGTACTAAATCTATGTTAACTATAAATTTGATGGTCATATATTACTGTTTAGGATTAAAAACAGAGGAAGTTCCAGAAATTTTTCATTTATATTTGGTACCAACTCATTCTTCTTGTATGTGCAGCATAGTCACTGCTGATTTGTTTTCTTATAGTTTTTGTTACCATTGTAAACTGACAGTATTGTGCCCAAAGTTAATGGGTGTACCTGGCTACACCCAACTAAGCTCAATCGATTTTCTGATTTCCATAACTAAACACATTCTTTTTTTCGAAATGGGGCAGCCTCAGCCTCTGCATCAATCGATGCATACGGCTTTTATTGCATATTTGCAATACATATTTCCCGGATACCCATATATAATTGAAGTGCCACTTCCCATTTTTGTCAACAGGTACGTCGGTATGTATCCGTCTGGTGGCAAGTACAACACTGATTGTGTTTCCTTGTACTTATACATGGATGCTTCCAAAGAGCTCCCTTTAGAGTCCGGAATGGTGGTTCAAGGGACTCTTTCCATCCTGGACCAAAATAATGGGAAATACTTCACTGCAACTACAGGTTCAGCTCTTGCTACTATCAGTCCTATGTTGTGAATCAACCAGCTTGTGTTTGTAACCTCCTGACTGCAGTTGATCTTACTTTTATGGCGATCGCAGGTCTCAGGGTCTTTAGTGGTCCATACGGCTGGGGATGGCCTTGCTTCGTTGCACTCAAGGAACTCAAGGACCCGTCTCGAGGATATCTTGTGGGATCAAAATGCGTTATCAAGGCAGATCTCTTTATCGTTGGGTCATCTACTGATGGAAAGATCTAGGTCATGGCCTGGTGAAGACATAAGCCCTTTCATCCAACCAGCTACACTATATTATACTATATGAGATAATGTTGTGGTAGCGGTACGAAGAACTTGTGGGATGACTAGTATTGACCTGGATTTGAGACGTGAGACTTTATTTCTAGCCTTTTAGGTATATATATTGACAGAAGTATGATTTGGGAAGTGCTTCCATATGTATTGAGGATGCAAACTGTGCCAGTTAGCATGTCTCGCTACCTACATGCATGTTGGCTTCAGCTGAATCGTGTTATCTCTCACTTGGTTCAGTCGACCATGCTCTAAGTTAATGTATCAAGAAGTTGATGTAAATCACTTCTGATCTACTACCTCCATTCCATAATAATTTAGTTTGCCAAAACATCTTACCTTAAAGAACAAAGGTAATATTTCTGAAGTACTTCCGCCGTTTGCCCGTCAGTGCCTTGGCAAGTGCTGCATGTACAACTGAACTCTGAAGCCTTAAGTATTTTTGCGTTCATTGTTGCATTGTATCATTGACATAAGGAACGTGTATCACGAATTCTGACCATTAGGTGTTTTCTCTTTTGCCGCAATGGCTTAGCTTCCTTGTGAAATGGTTCATCTTGAACAAACTGTCACCTAAAATGGAACTAGGTTGATCTTGCTCAGGCAAATCAGTTGAACGCAAAGGCCAATGGATCAGGTTCAGAGACCTCACCCACTGCAGCATCTCTTTTTGTTTTGTAGAATGACTCGATGGTTTTATCTTGAACCATTGCCACCTAAAATTTCTTGATTCTTATAACAGGTATCTAGTGTCCGGCTTTAAATTAATAAATCCAACCATTGTCACCTAAAATGAAATTTACAGACAATAGTTGGTCTGTTTTCTGTTAAATAAGCAACTCAATTAGCCAAAAATAAAATCGAAATCTGCAATCGGCTTACAACAGACTGCTGGTGCTTACTCAAATTTCTACTACCGGGCTACTGGGTGGCGACACAATAATAGGATAGAGTATGGCTAGCCTATTTAGATGTTTGTTGTTCCGTTGGTTGATTTATGTGGCAACCAAGTCGGACCCATGATTGTATTTTCCCTATGACTTTCGTACTTGTTACTTGATACTTGATACTTTATATGTTTAATAAAAGGTCGTGTGCATCGATTGATGCAGAGGCTGGGGCTGCTGCTCCTTTATCGAAAAAAATCGGCTTACAACATGGTGCGGTACTCTGTCACTGTCTTATGTTCATTCAATTCATCATTGGAATCAGTCTATTAAACTAAGGTGCTCTTTGAGAACCAACCTCAGGTTGGATGGTTAGGAGGCGTGGTTGATTCCACGACCACGTGAGTTCAAACCCCGAGTTTGACATCCGTGTGTCTCATAAAGGCGGAATATTCTTTCGGTGGGAGGCGACGTTCCCGTCGACAGCGAGGCGCCTGTGGTGACTTCGTCAATTTCAAGATCCAA
Organism: Lolium rigidum; assembly: GCF_022539505.1. Classification (NCBI taxonomy): domain Eukaryota; kingdom Viridiplantae; phylum Streptophyta; class Magnoliopsida; order Poales; family Poaceae; genus Lolium; species Lolium rigidum. The sequence goes on along the minus strand of NC_061511.1, from coordinate 58,160,951 downwards.
TCCGCCGGCTCGGTCTTCCGGAGGTGCTCATAGGGGTAGGGTGTGCGTGTGTGCCTTCATAGGGGTGAGTGTATGCGCGTGTATGTGAGCGCCTGCGTTTGTACTGTGTTTCTCAAAAAAAAAAAAAACTAAGGTGCTCTTTTTGGGGTTTACATCAACACATGGAAACATAGTAGTAAATACGATTGAAGAACTCAAATCAACGTTTCCTATGTAAGTACATACCTTGTTTGATTTGACGCTCCCACAACATTCCGCCACTAGATATCGATCATCCGTGAATCTAACAATTTTGATCGGACACGCGAGATGTATTTTAGAGCAGAATATGAGCACGGTGAAGTAGATCGGCTTATGGACACTCGCGGGTCACGGCTTTGGTGGAGTAGAATATTAGATCGCTCGATTGGGATAGTTTTTTTTTTTTGACAACTCACATGCCTTCAATCAACTAGAGTTATAGCTTAGAGGCATGTTCAAACAAGGGGGAGGTTCTAAGAGCCACACATGTCTACCTAATGGCAGCGATGAACCAAATTTTGCCAGCCTATGGGCTTGTTCATTCGTTTCCCTCCGTTGGTGAACGAAGGTTACATCACCCTTTTGTCGAAAACTCTAGAAAAAGGCCGACCTTCGTGAAGGGAAGACAACTCGCTCCGCACGCGATAAGTGGCGCGTTGTGGTGCCAGAAAATCCATGGGAAGTGGTCTCCCTGCTCGCCACGTGTCGCAAGGGGAAGCAAGGTGGGGATGGGAGAGGAGAGAGAAGACTGGGTTGTGTCACTTTTTCCCTTTTTCTTCTAGATTCGTTTTTTTAAAATAAAATATCTTGAGAACCGTAAGTCCAAATTGCGAACCGTTTTCACTTTTGAGATCCTCGCGTCGAGATCTTCGAAACTAGATCCCATGTTGATAGGTTTGGAGATACTTTTTTTCGTACTTCCAATAGTAGTATGATTGTACCTGTGGTGTGTACCTAACTGTACTCGTGTTTCAACTGATAAGTACTTCTGTTTTTAGTGTGTTTGGTGCAGTTTTTCCCTTTACTCGGTAGCTGTACTCGTCCGTGTGCGGGACTGTACCTGTACTTACGCCGCGTACTCGCACTCGTCGTGTGCCATCGTACTTCGTATATGTACTTGCTTGTGTTCACGACTGTACCTGCTCGTATGCGCGTTTGTACCTGCTCAAGTGCACGATTGTACCTGCTCGTGTGCGTGACTGTACTTGTACTCGCCTGGGTGTTCAACTGTACCCGTGTGTTGTGCGTGACTGTACCTGTAGTTGCTCGTGTGCGTCACTGTACTTCTGTATATGTACTCGCTCGTGTGTGCCAATATACTCGCTCGTCTGCACGATTGTACTCGTGTTTTGTATGAATCAGTACTCGTGTGTTTTGTACTCGTACTTTGATGTAGTTGGATTTTGTATAAAACTATACTCATATGTTATACACGTTATTAAAAAAAAAACTACAGATTAGCTAGCTACATACTCGCGAGGTAGGTGCTATCCTTTTTCACCCTAGATTCATTGACGTTGCTCGGCCGGAGGCGCCGTATGCGAGCGGACGCGGAGGCGCACGTACGCGCAGCTGTACTTAGGGCATCTCCAACCGGGCGACCCAAACGGACGCGCTGGGCCGTCCGTTTTGGGCCGTTTGCGTGCCCGCCCGGACACGCGGACAGCGCCCCGCGTCCGCGTGTCCGTTTTGGTCGCACGCGGCGCCCAACGCGGCGACCCAAAGAGACGCCACGTGGTTCGTCTTCGCTGCGCGGCGCTGCGCCATGGCGAGCCTCGACGGGACAACCATGGCGGGAGGTGGAACGCGCGGGAAAGATCCCGCGCGCACCAAGGTTCCCGCGCGCGCGCCATTGGCGCGCGCTCGCGCCCAAGTTTCCCGCCGAGCCGCCGGCTATAAAGACGGCGGCGGTCTCACCCGGACCGCATCACCGTTCTCTTCCCCTCCACCTTCTCCGGCGCCATGCCGCGCACCCTTCGGTCCACATGGGCCAAGCTCTCCCTCGCCGCCGGGCCGGGTTCCCGCGGACGGACGAGGAGGAGCGCGCGGACTCGCGGTGGGTCGCCGACGACGAGGCGCTCCGTGTCGGCTGCCGAGGCGGCGGCAAAGAAGGCCGGTGACGCGAGATGGGGGAAGCGGCGGCCGCGGAGGGCTGGCACGAGACCCCGGACGGGCCGGTACGCGGCCGTGGAGGAGAGGGCGGACGCCGCGGAGGAGCCCGTCGCCGCGGAGGACCTCGCGGCGGCGAACATCAACGCCGCCATCGAGGAGCGTCTCGCCGACCTCACGCGCGTGACGAAGGAGCACGAGGGCATCCGGCGGGCCGGCCGCCGCCGCTAGGCGACCTCCTCGGCAAGAAGAACGAGCTGCTCGCTATGCGAGCAGCCCGTGACCTCATCCGGATGCCGTCGCCCGAGCGGCGCGCCCGGGAGGATGCTCTGCGTCGGCGGAGCCCGGCCGGCAAGAGCGCATGCGCCGGCGGCAGGGCAACCACGAGGCCCGAAAGCCGGCCGCGTCCGCCCGGAGGCGCGCACCGCCGTGGAACGCGCCGCCTGCGGGAGCTCGAGCTATGCGGGAAGCGGATGGTTCCGCCTCGGGAGGCGGAGCGCGAGCGCGCCCGAGCTGCGCCGGCGGAAAGGAGGAGGATGATGCCCTCCGTCCAAGCTGCCGAGGCCCGCGAAGCCGCCCGCGCCGCCGCCGACGCCCGCGCCGCCGCCGACGCGCCACCCGGCCGTAGAAAGGCCGGAGTGGAATCCTCACGCGTCTCGGCCGCCCGCGTCGAGTGAAATCCACGGCCCCGACGGCGAGCCGGCGAGAGTCGCCGGCGAGGCCGCCGGCCCGTACGTATAGGATAGAAGTAGTAGCTAAAAAAAAATGTAATGAGTTCTCTATTTAATGAAATATATTACTTATGCCTATGACACGCGGGCCGGGGGCGGACGGCGGGCGGACGCGAGCGACCGGCCTTTCGCGTCGCGGCCACGCAAGCCCGGCCAAGATTTGGGCCGGGTTTGCGTCGTTCCGGACGCCGCGGGCATCCGTTTTAGGGATGGGTCCGCGCGCTGGGCCGGGTTTTTGTCCGGCTGGACCCATCCGGACGCGCGGGCGCGGGATGGGTCGCCCGGTTGGAGATGCCCTTACGTCGGGAGGATTGCACGGAACCTGCTCTCGCGGAAGCATCGACGTGCTGCCACGCGTCGAGCGGTCAGCGCAACCCGCGTTCCGAACGGGCCTTCCCAGAGGTTTCCCTTTTTTTAGCGATAGCCCCCTTTTGTCGACACTCGGGGCTTTGGTAGAGTAGAATATTAGATTTCTGGATCGGGATAGTTAAGAAAGATGCCTAACTCTTCTGTTGGGCCAAGGGAGTTAGAAAATCGGGCAGAAAATCTGGATGCTTGTTGGGCCACGGGACTTACAAACTCGGGACTAGGCCCACATGAAGTTGCTGGGGATTTGGGAGATGCATTGCTGCAGGCTTGGGCTGTGCGATCGGCCATTGACGGGCATGTCCCTTGTTCAGGCTGGGTAGTGCCCACTGCCCACTCTCTGTCCAAGCTATGCATATTAATGAACCCAAACGCTAAAAAGTACTCGGAGGCCACGAGACACGTTTGAGCCTCCGGTTTCTGACCGTCCGATGCGTACCATCAAGGCTATCAAGGTAGCGTCGTTCCGACAGGAACTGGTCAACAGCCACTTTCTCTATTCCCCTTCCCTTTGTGACGAGCAACTAAAGAAGCCCCCGATCCCCTGACTACCGCCGGCGATCGCCGCCGCCGCGGACGCGATGTGCTCCCCTTATGCAGCCGGACAACTGCCGGCGATCGCCGCCGTCGAGGATGCGATGTGCTCCCCTTATGCGGCCGGGGTTTCAACGCTGCTGCGCGGGGTGAGGGGTCCACGCGCATCGGCGTTGCCTCGTGCGCCTCCGAGTTCGCTGCCCATGCCGACGACGCTGCCGGGCGCCGCGGGTTCGCAGCTGTGTGGTGTTCTGGCACACCAGAAACCGCTTCTCTATCGAAGAGCTCCGGTGCGTGCCTCCCTTTCTCCTTCCCGGTCTCAATTCAGAGGCTACCGCACGTAGATCCGTGTCGTAGTCAGTTCATGAATCGAGCGTAATCTCTATTCTGCTCAAATTAATTCGGCCTCATCAGAAATCGCAGCCAATTGCTTCCCACTTCCGGGCTAATACACATCGTGATTGCGGGATGGTTGACAAGGCCACAAGGGCCTGTGGGCACTTTTAGAGTTGTTCAGTTTGGCTTACTGCAAAGACACTGAAGGATGATGCTTGTCATGGCAATATCACTATATTAAGAGTTGTTCTGACCCGTAGAATGGAGGCAGTGCAGGCTTCACGTCCTTTTTGCTTCCTTGCTGACATAGTGTGATGTATAATAGCTTCACGGTTGGTTTGTGGTTACTTAACCGATCCACTGCAAAAAAAAGGTAGCCACACATGCATAAATAAATTTGGCTAGCCAAACACTGAAATGTGCAAAACAACTTTTTCAATAGCAATGTAAAAAAATGCTGGGTAGGCAAACACGATTATTCATTTTCCACCGTAATGCCAAACACAGACTGAATAAATTGTATTCCTCATTTTTCTTCCTTGAGAGTATGAATATTGTTATCTAAGTAGTGCTCCTTACATTTGCAATTCACATAGGAATAGGCATAAAAACAAGTAGAGTGCTTGTACCAACTAGTTTGCACTGTTGAGCGCTCCGTGCAGTAGAATGTAACAGACATGCACAGGGGAGAGGCGGAATCATATTTTGTGTGTCCCGACGGCAGGGCATCGTTGCTCCCATCGACCATGGGGCTGAACAAGCTCGACCGGCTCATCTCCGCGCACCTTCGCTGTTAAATCCAAGCACGTGGTAACCCACATGTTCTTAGCTCATCAGCCCCTCTCTCTCTCTCCCTACCGTAGCACCTGCATAAGTTGGCCTAAGTTGGTTCATCATTGTGATTAAGTTGTCTACTAGAAGTACCTAAGGTGTATGCGAGAAGTAATTAAGTTGCATACTGATTTTTTCAAGTAAGTTTGCTCTTTTTGAGATTTTTATGACATTTGTTATTTATAAGTTATCCATTACTTTTTAGTTTAAAATAAGTTGGTTCGTCATTATGATTAAGTTATCTACTAGAAGTACCTAAGCTGTCTGCTAGGATTAATTAAGTTGCATACTATTTTTTCCCTTTTTAAGATTTGTATGCCACGTATTATGCATAAGTTGTCCATGTTTTCATTTTAAAATAAGTTGGTTTATCATTGTCATTAAATTGTGTACAGTAAGTTTGCCCTTTCTTAGATTTTTATACCACAAATTATGCATAAGTTGGCCATTATGTTTACTATTAAAAATAAGTTGGGTTCATCACTGTGATTAAGTTGTCTACTAGAAGCCAAATGTGTCTACTAACAGAATTAATTTGCATACCGATTTTTTTCCACTAAGCCTTTTTTGAGATTTTTATGCCATGTATTATGCAGAAGTTTTCCATTATTTTTCAGTTCTATAAAAGTTGGTTCAATATTGTGAGTAAGTTGTCTACTGGAAGTAAATAAGTTGCATGCTGATTTTTTCAAGTAAGTGATCCCTGGAGTTGTTGTCAAAGTCTCAGAACACTGCCTCAAAGTCGTTGCTTGGAACAGGTGGCCTCTGTTGCTTGTCTCATGTGCCCTTAGTACAGAGGTGGCCCGCAATGACGTGTCCCGTTGGCACACTCGAGATGAGCTCGCCAAGGATTTTACTACCACATATCTTCGCTTTGCTTTCTCTTCCAAATTCTGATGGTGCCATGTTCCTTGCTGTGGTGGTTAAGAGGGACATCTCTAGCTGTGTTCCTAGCTGTGTTGCTCTTGACTAGCTAGTGTGCTTTGTGTGTTTGCCCAGGAAGCCGGGTATGGCCTTGTCCATGTTCGCTAGCGAGGAGATCTCAAGTGACGACATCGCGGAGATCCTAAGTTGCATTTGTTATTTAGCCTAAGATGTAGTAGGGAAATCATGCATTTGTTATGCAGGCGGAGATTTGATGTATAAGCTTATTCACCATTTTTTTTTGATCCAGTTGTTTTCACTCTAGCCTAAGTTGTTTTCCCATTCTAGTCTAAGTTGTACCAGAGATCATGTAGAGTTGTATGACGGTTTGTTCTGCTTCACTGTCTTCTTTATTTCTAAACTAAGTTGGGATTCAATTCATACTCAAAGTTTACTTATGATCAAATGTTTACATGTTGAACTCTAAATTTATATTTTATTGTTACCTATTTTTAGGTTTTGCACTCAAACATCTACTTGCAGTCGATATCGGCAAGCGCAACCTACATTTACCAGAGCCTGAAGGTGGAGGGAGCCTCCCTGCACCCCAAATACAAGTGGGTCAGCAGGGGAGGACACAATATTTTTCTTTTGGAGTAAATGAGATGTTTTACCTCCACGATGATGCATTCATTTATCGATGTTATCGACAACCAAACAGCTGCAGACACTGGGCGTAGCGTGGTTGCACCTAAATTTAATGTAGGCGCACTTGCACATCCTATAGCTGCGCCAAATGTACCTGGAGCAGTAAAGGCTCCTCGCGTACGTCGGAATGTTCAAGCGGTGTGTTTTCCTTTGTACCTTCATTTTCTTTTTTTATGGTCATTATTTTTTTATGATAACAAAACCTCGGTGTTGATGGTCTCTAGTTCTGCATATTCTCACCTCCAAAAGTTTTTCCGTAGTTTTGTACTTCCGTTCTAAGTTATCTTTTTTGTTGTAGGCTAAGTTGTAGCCAAGATTAGCCCAAGTTGGTTTCACTATAGCCTAAGTTGTCCTCTTCAGTTCTTTTCACAATAGCCTAAGTTGTCTTCTGTTTAGCCTAAGTTGAATTTACCATGTATCCAAAGATGTAGCATGGAAATCATGCATTTGTTATGCCCTTTGTTATGTAGTCTAAGGTTTGATGTAAAAGCTTACTATCCTAAGTTGTTTTCCGCTCTAACCTAAGTTGTAGTAGAGATCATGTAGAGTTGTGCTCTTTTTTCATCCTGTTTTTATGCTCTTTTTGTAGGTTGCAAGTGCGTTGATGGCACACAGGCTTGTCCCCTACCTAGAGGCTTCCTAGGTTGGTTCTAGGATCAAAATATATTATTTTCCATCATCTAACTAAGTTACTCCCTACCATGCAATCAATTTTGGTCAACCAAGCAATGCCCTCCTTACTTGAAATTTTTCCTTTCTAGCAGACAAGCTTTAAGTCTGGTAAGAATCAATGAGTAAAGATAATACCAAGCGAGCCTGCCTGCGGCTACCAGAAGCTGACGCAGCAGTAGGGAGCTTCTAGTGCCTCTTCCACAAACTGCTCAGCAGGTACATGCATAAGAATGAGTGTCAATGTTTAGGAATTCCTAACTGCTGATTTTTTTTAAGAACCTTTGTTCTAAATGGTTTTTTTTTTTCCTTTGAGCAACCTACATAGGTTGGGTACTGCTCTTATTGAGTTGCATTTAGAAGCTTTCCTAAGTTGGCTACTAAATTTAGTGAAGTTGATTTTTTTTCGCAACCTCATGCTATCAGTTTGTACTACACAGCCTACCTAGGTTTTCTTCTCGCCTTGAGTAACCTATGTAAATTGTATACTGTTTGAATTAAGCTGCATTTATAAGCATGCCTAAGTTGGCTACTAAAAGTTATTAAGTTGCTTTTCTGTACATATGCCTTCAGTTTGTACTACAGAGCCTACCTAGGTTTTCTTTTCCCTTTGAAAAACCTACATAAGTTAGATAATGGTTCAATTAAGTTGTATTTAGAAGCATGCTTTAGTTGGGCAATTAAAGTTATTAAGTTGTATTGGATCTTTTCATCATGTTTTCAATTCGTACTACCCAGCCTACCTAGGTTTCTTTTCCTTCAACATCATGCATAAGTTGTGTACTTGTGTAACTAAGTTGCCTTTGCTTGCATGCTCAAGTTGGATACTTAAAGTAATTAAGTAGTTTTTTTCCAGATTGTTGCAACAAGAACCAGGCTGTGGCATCGGCATGATCAACAAAGCAAATGTTGTCTCCTATATCAAAGCTATGCCACTATGTTCAAAGTGAACATAAACCTTGTTCTATCTTGCATCTACTACTGCAATCTATTGATAGAAAGATGTTTTTGTGTTTGTTCAACTTCTAGGTGTCTCTGTTCGGTAAACCATTGTTGATATTTTGCTTGTGCTTCCGTATACCCCTGAACTACTTGCTATGTCAGAAACCTCAACCACCTAAGTTTGTACTAGCACATCTGGTTCATACTATATTTTGTTACCATACTGGTTCCATGTATAATATTTATCCTCTTCTATTATTTTTCATAACGTGCATCTCATCTGTATCCACAACTGAACCAAGTTGCTATACAACACAACTAAGTTGTTCTACATCCAGGTTCAGGTTATCCTCTGTCTATGAAATTTATAGGCCTTTGTTGTCCCAGGTCTGTCTCCTTAGTTGTGTCCCTGATCCAACTAGGTTGTTGTACATCAAAGTTCAGTTTGGTACTCCCATCTGGTCTCTGAATCCTACTTCTCTTTTGTCATATAGTCTGAGGATTAAGTTGCTGGACAAATAACCGTACCAAATTTTCCTGGAAGTTACCTCTGATTTTTGGAAGATCTACTTCAAGTAATCTACATCATAGGTAATGTTTTTTACATAGAGGGGATTTTCCATGGAGGTGAGGTGTTGGAGGGGTGAGGCACAGCTGCATAGTGGAAGAGGTGGGATTCCTTGTGATTTTCCAATGGAAGCACAGTTTTCTCTGTTCTGGAGGATTTTGCTGACTTTGATTCATACGGTTTGGATCCTTGAAAATCTGGAGGAGGAAGAGATAGCCTGGTAGATTTAAGTTGTGTAGAATATAGATAAGTTGTTTCTAGAAACATAGTTAAGTTGCTTTCTCATGTTATTAACTTTAATTTTGCAGTAATTAACTAAGTTCATTTTACGTAGATTTAAGTTACTTGCAGAACATAGATAAGTTGTTTCTACGAACATAATTAAGTAGCTTTTCCACGCTATTAACTGAGTATCTTAGAAATTAAGTTGCATCCCTTAGAATATGCTACAGTATGACTAGCGGCTAGTAGAGTAAAGTTGATGTCTCAGTACAAGTGTTGATGAGTATAAGTGTTGATGACGGTTGGTGCTAACTGAGTATCTTAGAAATTAAGTTGGAAGAAAATATACAAAAAAATAGTGTAACCAACTCTTTGTACGAAATTGCTTCGCAATAATACTATAGTTGCTTTTCTGCAACAACTGAATTGGTTTTCGAAAAAAAAAGTTCGTCAAAATATATACAAATGTGATCTAGTTTCGAAGATCTCGTCGCGAGAGGCCCAACGGTGAAAACGGATCGCAATTTTGATAAATGGTTTGAAAGTTATGACTTTTTTTTTAAAAAAAATTGCTTGACATTAAATGCACATATAGTCTCTATATGCTAAACTTACTTTTTTTGGATGAGGGTTAAAGTGGACGGGGGACACTTTCCTTATTTGGGGTGAGGGCTAGATCGAACTAATCAGCCCCCGGGGGCTGCCTAGTCGCGTCCTTAATGAAAACCGCACGAGATCTAATAAACAAATAAATAAAACTACACGAAAATGTACTATAAGTATTTCCCATAGTTTGTCTTAACTGGAAGAATGCACGAAATGTACTTTTTTTCAGGTACGCAAGAAATGTACCGATGGATTCGCTGAATGTGTACAGGTGACTCTGAAGTGCCATTGTGCTAAGTGAAGACGGCCTAGTTTCATATTTAGTAGGACCAAAACAAAAGTTCATGGCGGCTTAAGTGGCTCTTAGAACTGACTAGGGACATCAGTCGTGGGAGCTGAATGCTTCCAAAGCAGATATCAAGTTTATATAGCTACGTACGTATCGGTAGAGCTGTCGTCTGACAGTTATGTCGTGTTATATACCAAGCAGTACTAGTGGCGAGTTTAATCATGCTTCTGTACGAACTTTTTTGCTTTTGGACTAGTAGTACCAGACTACCAACCATTTTTCTTGCTCTAACTTGGAGTTGTACTTGATCGACTTGAAAAATAGGTTGATGGGTGGACCATGAAAAAACCTTCCCAACTGCTGAATCAGGTTGAGTAAAATACTGTAGCAGATCCTCTGGGACTCTGGGCTATCTTATGTTTGCCAAGTTTCGAGACGCACACACTCGGCCAAAAAAAAAGCTACGTTTTCCACTGGCGTTTTTTTTTGAAATGGGGAAATATCGCTCCAGCTTTTGCATTGCACACAGTTTTTTTATTAAATTATTCATAACATCTTACAAGAGCAATACAAAACATCAAACTCGAAGCCACCTCGCTAAACCTACAGACAATTCACCAACTCACATCAACCAAAAACCAAATGCCTTCCCAGGCTACCCAATAGCAGATGAGAAGCACATCCAATCAATCAGACTCTCAGCATACGCCAACGCACACGCCATAGAAGTTGCTACCGCCGTCTTCCTCAACTCCATCTTCAAGAGAGATCATCGCATTGACCATGTCAGGCCTGTCATCAATGCCGCCATGGCGCTAGACGACTCCACCATCCTGCGCGAGTCCATCACACTGCATCCGTCCCGAGACACCCCACTGCACCATGCCACGGCGACACGACGACGCCGACACAGCAAAAGCACACCGCTCCACCTCAGCACCACCGACATCCGTTGTCTGCTCAACAGGGAGAACGGCGTTGCGCGCCGCCATCGTCCGATCCGGGAGACCCGGGTCTAGGGTTTCCCCTGGAGCAGCCCAGGCGAAGAACGCAGACTGCAGAGACAATGCTTTCAACAAGGTAACGACGAAACACGCCGCCATCATCCGCCATGACCGAAGTCCGGACCGGCTTTCACCGGCAGCTGCGCCTCGCCATCGGGAGCTAGGCGACGGAACGCGAGGTCCGCCACGGCTAGCCACACAACTAGCCGATCTCCTCCGGGAAGAGAGAAGACCACCACCGCGGTGCCACGGTTAGCGGCACCAGACACCAGCCACCTGCCACCAGGTCGACGCCGTCCCCGCCATCCAGGGCCGCCACCCTTGGTGCTGGGGTCCCAGACCTTGACGAGGAGCAGTACGAGATCCGTCCCCATCACCGCCTGCCTGGCGATACCGAGGCGAGGACAGAAGGAGAGGACCGCGTCGCCAGGTTCCGGGGCCGCGCCGTCGCCCCCATCACCGCCCGCCCGTTGGCGAGGAAGTGAGGAGAGGCCGCGCCACCAGAAACCAGGGACACGCCACCGCCGCCATCACCGCCCGCCCGGCGAGAGGGCTGCGCCGCCATCATCCTCCAAGGGCTGGGGCCATCCCCCAATGCGGAGGCGAGCCTCCATCCGCCGCACCAGGGGTCCACGCGAGGATCCCTGCCGCCCCCATCACCGGCCGCGCCCGGCTTCGCCGGCGACGACGAGGAGGGGGGGGGGAGGGGAAGACGGCGGCGGTGGGGGCTAGGGTTCCGCCCCGAGTCGCCCTGGAGGGGAACGACCGCGTGTGAACGTAATATATATCCTGCAATCAGAACAAGTGTTTCAGTCAATGTAGTACGTAGGTCTCTCTCCACCTTCCTAGGTCTACATGTTCTAAATAAACAGCTACAGTATGCAGTTGGTATAACGATCATGGCGCAATTTTCTTGATCTGACTAGGTAGCTGATGTGTGTGCGTATGTATGTGATAGCATCTTCCTTGGTCGTTCCAAGTCAGAATATACATCAAGTCAAGTCAGTTGCTTGTAGAATTTGGACAGTATACGTCGTTGCTGATCATTTATTCGGCGTTTATCTAATTATCAGATATAACCTTAAGTTTTCGTTGGAGAGAAAGAAGACTAACGTGTTGAACTGTTGGGTACCTGATTCAAGCTCTGAGCGCTCGCATCGAAAACCAACCCTGCTTGACTTACTCTACAGCCTCTCAGAAAACAAAAACATGTTCTTACAGCATATATTTCAATTTATTCAGCCGCGGACTAGCTAGGTATCGTTTTTTTCCGATGAAGACCAGATGTCGTTGAATCGGCCCCAGAAGAGGTATACCAGAGGTCGAAACACAACTCACCGGCAAGACTGCTATACACAAAGTTCAAAGACAGCGAGACAAGGCGGAGTGGAATAATGTCAGCGACAAGCTGAACCACATTTTCCGCTTGTGTAAGGAGTAGGAGGAGCAAGGAGGAAGAACAGGCTGCCATAGTGATTTTTTTCCTGTATCCAAATCCAACTAGGAACGGAGCAGGGTGGTAGTATGTATGCGTAAATAGAGACAAACCTAGTGAGACAGTCAAAAATATAATGATGCGTACCACCGATATAATTTCTTACTGTACAACCTGCAGAAATTTCCACGAAAGTACACTCAACTCGTACGGACAACACTACGCGTTAGCATGCATGGTAACCTACTGCAAGAGGTAGAACCGGATGATGGGACAATCTCTATTTTATTATTTTCCAGCCCATGCGAACTCAATAATCCATACAATTTAGCGATAAAGAATCCAAATTTACATGTAAGGTCACTATTACAATACCAACATACTGTACGGACTAAATACAGTGTATATATTCACAAAATCAAGCAGTACCAAATACATACAAACTACTAACATGCCGTAAATTAAGCCATATTTCATTTGCACATCTTAACTATACTTATAACTCCTGCTACTAGAGACAGAGTATGCTAATCTAGCTTCACATCCTTCTCCATCAGTTCATATATACGACAGAATTAATAAATTTCTGGATCCATCATCCTGTATTCACAGCTTAGAGGTATCTGGAGCCTTGCCTGACAAAAATAAAATATCAGCATGTCAGGTTTTGCCCGTGCCACACGCACAAGATGAACTTTGTTACTGTTTATAAATATTCGTATACCTAGGTCGATTACTTGCTTTTCTTTTTGCTGCTTGATATGGGCTGTGTGGCATGACTTGTCGTCGCTTTAGCTGTACCTGCTTGACAAGAGAGAAAAACTTTTAGAGAGTCCACTGATTATTTGGTCAATTCAAGAGAAAGTGCAACAGAAATCTTTTAGAGAACATGGACATAAAGGTTGATCAAAAAGTAAGGCTTGCATGCACTCGAAGATCCAGTAGTATATACAGTAAGCTCGAGTGATGGAGTCTACTCACCAGTAGAAGATGCCTCTTTATGTCGGCGATTGTCCAAGCTTGATTGCTTGGTGCTCATCGCTGCATGGAGATTCAGAAGATATAAATTTATTAATTGGTAAGCGAATGGGATTAGGATGTACTCGGAGCTCGAGTGAAGACGCATGACCAGTTGAGACTGGTACTAACCAGAACTAGACGATGCATGTTTCGGAGGATCTTGTGTAGCAACATTAGGTCTACGGCTACCTGGATTAGTTTGCTGTTGAGGCACATACTTAGCACTGAGCGCTGCATAAACATAAGAGAGATATAAATCAGTTAGTCAGTAGCATGCATGCAGTATGCTATGACTATGAGCCTATGATAACTACTGAAGGTTAACTAAATTACCGTTCGCCTTGGACGGCATCTTCTTTTGTGTCTGGAGTCTTGAGGAGGCCTTGTTCCTCTTGATGAAATTTGAGCGATTGATGACTGTTGATGCATGGCCGAATGCTGCTTATATAGTCTAACCCATGGCATAATCATAGAAATTGCACCTAATTAATTAGGACGATCGAGTCATCTCCTTAGAAAATACCAAGTATTATTCTATGCTATTCACAGTGTACTTAGTTGCATTGATATGTACATACCTCCTATCTAATCGGTGTAAAAGTCAATGATTCTTCAGTTTGACCCTATTGGCAAATTTACCGGAATTAGACCGATAATTATTTCAAAGTTCACAAATATGTATCTGTTGTTTTTTCTTTCAACTAGCAAGGTGACCCTCGCAAATGCAAGGGCACTATCTTTAGTGTGTCAAAAAATTGTTGATGATTTTTCTGCAATTTTAGTTAATTGTGGTAAGTGATCATATATAATAGGTTCTTAATCTAAGAAAATAGAAATTTGGTAGGTAATGATTTAATTTTTGTAACATTTGGATTTCTAAGGGTTTAATATTCAAATCTACTACCATACTTACAATTTCTTCTGTCAAAAATGAAGAGAGTCATCTAAAAAATTCGTTCTCCCCGGTTTCTTTTGACTTCTATTAGACGTTGAGAGGTGAATTTATGCTTTCATCAATTTATATTAACCAAAAAACAACAAAATCTTAAAAATTAAATCACTTATCTGACTTCAAGCTTTGATTTGGCAATATTCATATGAAAAAAATAGTTTAACACTTTGGCAAGAAGTACATGGTTCAACGTGTGTATCCGCCGGTTGCGGAAGGTTTGAACGGTATGTCTATTTTTGGGAATTAATGTGTTGGTTGTTTAGCATATCCTACGCACAATACTTGATGATTTATTTCATGGGAAATGATTGGAAGCATACCTTGTATAGAGATTTTTCTCCTTGTTGATATTAAAAAAAAATATTTGTACGCGAGAGGGGAGAGATGACATGCAGTCGGACATTAGTGGTGACGAGTGGCAGCGTGATCGCCGTCCGCGATATGTATGCAAAATGGTTGTCGACCGGACACGTTGTACCACCGGATATTCACGGTGATGAGTGGTAGCATGGTCGCCGCCCACCAATCTATATGTAAGATGGCGGTTGGTTGGACGCGCAAGGGCAAGGTTACCTAGCTAGCAGTAGCAGGTCCTTATATACATGGACGTGTAGCTAGTTTTGCCCCTGGGAAGCCGGATAGATCGAATCTGATGCTTCCGTACCAAGCTAGCAAAATGTGCTACTCTAATTAAATCACCATGCCAACATGTTGATGGAGTATTTAATCTGTGGGTGCAAGCACGTATCATGCCAACAACGATCAACTCACCTGTGGGATTGGCCAACAAAGAACCCTCACGCTCACGGCACTCCGTGCTAGGAGGCACGACGAACATATTGGCTTATTTTGCGAACCGTGAGTGAATACTGTCCAACCATAAACACATATTAGACCTAGCTTAGATACACTTGTGCCAAAATATGTCGTTGAGGTCACACATGGTTATTCTTGCTAGTAAGATGGAGTTGGCCTGATACTATTGGTCACTGAAATCTCAGCCTTTATGTTCGTCTTTTTTTATTAAGGTACTTTCAAATTACACTGTATATTAACTTGACACACAACTCCATATATTATATGATTTTAATTTTCTGGTTAAATCATAGCAACCAATTATAAATCGGACTAATTTGGATGATGTGGACTAATGTGGCGCCTAAAAAGAGGATGTCATAGGTTTATATTATTTCTTTGTCTATTCGAACTTCGAGATTTTTATGAGAATTTGTTCCTGACTATTTTTACTTGAAATTTGTACTCCTCCATTCCGAATAAGATGTCATGGATTTGGCTATAATTTTACACCAAATAGTGTGTAGATACATTCAAATTTAGATAAATATACTACATCCTTTTCGGAGCGAATGGAGTATTATTTTACATATTATTTAATAAAAATAATTGTGTTCATGCATGGGTCGTAAAAGAACTATCTGTATTTCACTGTCCGAGTTCACTAATTGACCTTAGGCCCGTATGCATATATTTTCCTTGTAACAGTTGACAGGCATATGTTTATCTCTGAATAGGTAAACAATATTATATATGTGTGGATATAATCAATGCACTACGATTTTGAGGAAAAAATGAATATTTAAATTGGTCTAGTGCATGAATGTATTGGAGTTGGAAACCAATTGAATTTAACGTTATTTTTCAAACATGGAATTGCTAGTTTAAAAAAATAGAGTTGGAGACTAATAAAATTAATCACGTGCATGTATAGTAATGCTTCTGGACTTCTTTCATTTTTATTTAGTGTGGACAGAGATATCAAACGTATCTATAGTTTTTGATGCTCCATGTTTTTTTTAACACCAATTTATACATGTTTTGTTTACACTACCGTTTCGCTTTTATACATTTTTCGGAACTAACCTATTGATAAGATGCCATAGTGCCACTTCCCTGTTTTCTATTCTTTTTGTATTTCATAAAAGTTGTACAGGAAATATTTTCGGAATTAGACGAAACAAAAGGGAAAGTTCCTATTTTACCGAAACGAAAACGTAGTCCAGAGGAGAGCCGAAGGGGCGCCACAGGGCGGCCACGCTACACCTGGGCGTGGCCCCACCCCTGGCCGCACCTGGGGGTGGTGTGGCCCCCCAGACACCCCACCGACATCTCTCCTTTGCCTATTTATTCACGATCCGAGCCTCAATCCACGAAAAGTTCCGTCGCGACCGCCATCGCCGACCCTAGGTCGGGAGGGTTCCGAAGCTTTTCCCGACACCTTGCCCGAGGGGAGATCATCACCGGAGGGCTCTACATCGCCATGCCCACCTCCGAAGTGATGCGTGAATAGTTCACCCTAGACTATAGGTCCATAGCAGTAGCTAGATAGTTGTCTTCTCCAATTTGTTCCTCATGTTTAGATCTTGTGAGCTACCTATCATGATCAAGATCATCCTTATGTAATGCTACATGTTGTGTTTGCTGGGATCCGATGAATATTGAATACTATGTTGAGATCGATTATATACTTGCCATATGTTATTTGTGATCTTGCATGCTCTCCATTGTTAGTAGATGCTCTGGCCAAGTATGTACTTGTGACTTCAAGAGGGAGTATTTATGCTCGATAGTGAGTTCATGTCTCTAGTAATCTGGAAGAGTGACAATAAATTTTAAGGTTGTAGATGTGTTCTTGCTACTAGGGAGAAAACAACAATGCTTTGTCTAAGGATAACTCTATTGTTTACTTTACACACATTGCTTAATGTGATAATCTGTTGCTTGCAACTTAATACTGAAAGGGGTGCGGATGCTAACCGGAAGGTGGATTATTAGTCATAGATGCAGTTGGATTACAGTCTATGTATTATGATGTAATGCCCAAACGAATCTCATAGTAATCATATTGCCATGTATGGTCTTTATTCTGTCAATTGCCTAGCTGTAATTAGTTCATCCAACATGCTATTTATCTTTATGGAGAGACATCTCTAGTGAACTGTGGACCCCGGTCCTTTTCTTTACACTGATGAAATTATCATGTTCTATTTACTTACGGTAAGCACTGTTCTCTTTAATTCCACTTCAAACAAACATCTCTTTTCATACTATATGGTTAATCTTTTGTTTTCAGCAAAACTGATGAGATTGACAACCTCATTGTAAGTTGGGGTAAAGTATTTTGGTTGTGTTGTGTGCAGGTTCCACATTGTTGCTGACGCCGGTAGTGCGCCCTACCACAAGTCATCTAGCAACACATTCAAAAGTCATTCCTTTCTCCTAAGTCCTACCGGTCGATTAAACTTTGGTTTCTTACTGAGGGAAAACTTGCTACTGTGCTCATCATACCTTCCTCTTAGGGTTCCCCAACAGTGTGCATCTGCGCAACATCAAGCTCTTTTTCTGGCGCCGTTGCCGGGGAGAAAGAGGTTTTCTGCAAGGGGCGACTCTCGTCTCCAATCTCTTTACTTTGTTCTTGTTTTTCTTAGTTTACTTCACTTTCAGACAACTTTTGACATGTCACACCTGACAAGGTATTAACTTGTCAATGCCTATAGGTTGTAGACTAGGGTTTCGCGGAAAGAAGAGGGCAAGTAGATCTCTAAGGTTTCAGCCGAAAATGTGCTCGACTATGAAAAACTAGGGTGTATGTTGACAATGATTCGATCCTTTCTTTCTCCCTCGGCTCCCCTTTATATAGGAGGTGGAGCCGAGGTTTTCGTATCGTACAAGTTACAAAGTCCGGGAGAATTATTCGAGTCTTTCCCGTATTGATACAAGTCTTATTCCTAATCTATCTCTATTTCCCATATCAATGCTTATTGGGCTTCCGAGCATCACAATCTTCGGGTTGTGGGCCTTCAATTATCCCCGGGTACCTTATTCGGCAGGCCCATCTGGGATGCCTATGTCAGTAGCCCCCGAGATTTTGCTTGAATTGTAGAGTCAAGTAAAATCTCCATTGTAAAAAATCCATAAGTTCTATGAATCTTTTTAATATTTTTCTCGAAGTATTTATATCTTGTACAGTGATAATGGTAGATGGGGCTGGTTCATCTAACGGATCAGGTACTAGTTAACTGCTCTTGCAGCAATCCCGCAAAAACATACTTCAAGGTCAATTCCCTGGACTCGACCTTGGGATACTGGCTTAATTCGACATGCGCCGCTTCAGGTCTTACCATATGCCGAATTCCAGTTGAATTTTTATCGAGTACCTAACGTCCGCTAGGATTTTTCTTTGCGTCTGTTGACACAGATAAAGTAGTAGAGCGCATTTGGGTGCGATACCACGCCGCACAGGACGGATCTCGGGGACTTACCTTCGTAAAATATTACGGCATTCAGAGATTTTATCGCGACAGACGCACTTTGAGAATATATTGTCGAGTGCCTTTGACGGCTGCTGGAATGGTATATTTGTTCGAGTCATATGATGACATAATATCTTACCTCCCGATGGGAGTACATAAAGAGTTATGTATAACTCGAAAATGTACGATGATATTTCTTTCTCATATTTCATCGGGTGCGCGGCCAGCGCTCCCGATGGGAGTAGCCCCCGAGGCTACAACCAAGTGCTTGTACTTGGTTGTAGGCTCAACTTATATTGTCTTATCGCTATTTTGTTAACCTTCCTTTCTTCTTCTCTTTTTTTTACTTGCTGCTCCCTTTCTTTTTCATTTTATCGGGTGCGCGACCAGCGCTCCCGATGGGAGTAGCCCCCGAGGCTACGGCCAAGTGTTTGCACTTGGTTGTAGGCTCAACCTTTGCTATTTTTCACCAACTCTACTTTTTCTTTGTCACCTTGTCCTCTTATCAGAAGTATGAATAATACTTCTGATAAGAGTAGCCCCCGAGCATATGAACAAATGTTTGTATTTGATTATAGGCTCCCGAAGTTTCTCTGTTGGAACACTCGAGATTTTCCTGTCGCTATATTTGATAGAAGCACTCGAAGTTTTCTTTGGAATGACATCAGTGCTGATGATAGCCACGATTGCCTCCTTGGGAAACCACGACTCACGTCACTTCTCTGCAACGTGGGTCCAAAGTTCTGCACCATCGACACGTTGCGCAAGTGGGGGACGTCCTCCGTAATTTTCGGCACACGCGCAATAACTTCAACAAATAATTTTGAGGTGATAAGACCAGTTTACCCCTTGAAACACGTGTAAGGCTAAAAACACTTCATCTTTTCATCCAACGATGCAGCGGGTCAGCTTCCTGCTATAAAATTACCTCATCATCCTCATTCTCCCCCTTCGCCGCACCGCACATCTGATTCTTTCTCTCTCTCTCTCGCCATTGCTAGCCCTTGAGCTCGCTGCGCAACTTGCTTCTCTCATCTTGCACCCACGCCAAAGCTCTCCGCCATGGCTCCTCCTCGCACCAAGCTGCTGAAGCACAGGGCGCCCGGTACCAACGCGCTAGCGGCGAAGCCGCAAGTTTCGGGATGGGAACGGTCCAGGATCACCAACCAAGATCAGAAGATGTTGAAGAAGTTTGGACTGCTGAAGAAGGAGTCTCTGATCTTTCATGGCGAAGAAAGCTTCCCCCATCCTCCTATCGGATTTCGGGTAAGTTTCATCGACTTCCTCATCCGTGGCCTTGATGACCCACAAGTATAGGGGGTGTATCGTAGTATCTTCGATAAGTAAGAATGTCGATCCCAACGAGGAGCAGAAGGTGTTGAC